>NW_022990276.1:1810557-1955250 GCF_902827175.1 Gymnodraco acuticeps | reverse complement strand
ATTATTCTCTTTTGAGACAGGACCTTCATTATTGCGGCCTGGTAATTTGCCCTTTTGCCAGTGCTGATTGGAGGGCATCAGGAGTAGGGGGAGAATGCTTAATTCTGGCAAGGCCGATGATGCCAGACAGAAAGCCTTGTACCTAGCATCATTTACATTTTCGGCTGCTGGCTGATGCAAAGAAGTGCAAAATGTTGATTGCTCCAAGTTAAAGTTTAGTACCTAAACTTCTAAAAGCCTTAAGGTAGTCATCTTTCTCACATTGCAACAGCAAATGACTTTCTTTACCTTTGCCATAGAAAGCGCTTGTGGAGTCACACCCAGAGAACGTGTGAATTCCAATCAAGGCTGAACGCACACTGGTCCGAGAGCTGATGACACCATGGCAATGTCAATGATCCGTGTCCTGTTGCCAGTCCTGTGAACACATATAAGCTGCATGGCAAATCTGCCTGCAGACTTACAGCAATGACTGCCACATCAGTGTCAGAGCTCTTGATGACAACAGCTTTGTGCTCCTGTGCAGCATGTTGGGCATGTAAAAACACCTGTGTGTCACATTCCTCATGATCACACTGCAGGTCTTCAACAACATCAACAGACTGTACACCCTCCATGACAGTTACACAGTGGCATTGATTTTGATGGGCAATGTACAAGCTGAGGTTTTTACCCACTGTTGTGAGGTCTGCATATGTCCATGCCACATAAAGGAATTCGTCCAGTGCTTCCTTATTTTTTCCGTCAGAGAGAAACTTCTTCCACTGGGTTGGAGTTCTCTGATCTGAAGATTGTTATTAGTTGTGACCCTGTATCAGCTCTACGGGACCGTTCTAGGCTTTTGATGCTGATGGGTGGATACCGGTCAGTGACTAAATCAATGCGTGTACACTTGTGATGCCAAAGCAAGTTGGAGTATGCTCTGCAGTATGGTCTCTGCAAGCTCTCCAAATGTTGCTGGTCTGGATCGCATGGCCTGCATGACTGCCATGCCATCAAAAAGAATGGCACCACCTATTGGAACTTTGTCAACCAAGCACTCTCCACCTTTGCTCTCCAATAGATCTATGAGAGCTGATTTGTTTGTTTTGGCAAGTGAACCATCAGCACTTGCTAATGGATATGACACAGTTCCCAAGGAATATGACAGAATTTCCCTCATTTCAATTTTCCTGCTCTGGCCAAGGATGAGGAGCCTGGAAAATAACTTCTTGTCAGCACGCAAAATCACTTCCTTGCCTGCTGCAGATTTTTTGGGGAGCTTTTTCTGATCACTGAGAGTCTTGAGTTGTTGTGATATTATGGGGGCAAATACAGTATGTCAACTGTTTTGGATAACAGTCTCTGTTCCATAAACTCCTTTACAGCATTGTCACCCTTTTCTGAGGCAACAAGCAAATCCTTTGTGATTTCTCCTGTTGCTACTCTTCCAGAGCTAAGACACACAATGCTGTGTTGGTGTACATCAAAAGGGTTGAGCATGGAATCAATAGTGTCCAAGATTCTACTCACAGCCTTTGCATCAGCAGAGATGCGTGTCTTGTCCAGGTCTTTTCTTGTCCGTAGCTCAGGAGATATCCCTGCCATTGATTCACACTGTCTTGCTATCGCGGCTCTTTCATGCTGTGACAGTATCCAGCGATACACTGCAGACCGATTTTTGTGTGATCCCTGTCCAGCCACCTTTGGTCTTGGCATCTCTGTTAAGCGTTTGCTCAATAGCCTGGTCGCAAGCAATGGAGGCAAATCCATGAACACTTTGTCGCTGGACAGTCCACTGGCCTTTCACATTCATGTCACTGTGGCAAGAGGGATGTGTGACAGGCAGATTCATCATTTCCAGCCAGTATGCAGGTAAATATCGAGCGTAATTTACTCGATCGTAGGCAAAAAACCATGGCATCATTAACCGGACGGTTGACAGGTGAAGCTGCCAGTTTGATTCTCGCGTTGCTCTCACAAACAGGAGGAGTAGCTGCATCATGTCAATGTATGAGCTCCAGAAAGCAAATGTTGCATTCTCTGTACTCCTCCTCTGCACAAAGTCTGCATATTTCGAGCACATATTATCAAACCTCTGATCTGCACTCAAAACATCCATCAATCTGTCTGGAAAGGCACATTCCATCTCAGTGATGACATCCATGCACGCAGCTCTCTCTTGGGGTGGCAAGGAGTCCATGAAGGTGATAAACCGGATGCGCTGCAGACTCTCATATAGAAGTTTATGAGTCCCTCATGCTGCGATTGTAGTGATGGCCATTGAGTACCCCATTGATGGATCCTGGGGCAACAACTTCAGATTCAATGAGGATATCTTGCAGTCCTGCATCTCCAAACCTTTTGCCTAGAATACTCAGGTAGGACATGCATGTATGGAATTCACCTAGTCTAATCACTAGACGCTTTGTAAACTCAACATCCTTCCAGCGTATTTGCTGTGCTTTGGCATATATAGCCTGGTCAAACACTAAAACTATATGATCCAGTTCTAGCTGGTCAGCAATCTGGACACTTCGCTTCAGGATAGTGTTTACTGTTGACATCTCTGTTGGTGAGGCTTCAATGACTGGAAGATAATACAATGCGGACTTCTGCAGAGTGTTTTCATCCTGAAGCAGTGTATGGAACCCTGTCCAGCTTGGGATTGTACAACTATCCGTACATGTGGACTTCACAAAAGCATATATGCCATTTCAGCTTGTGCAGCAAAGTGGGTGTCCATTCTGCATGTCGCTGACTGCACTGGTTGACACAAGTTCTGTGGCCCTTGCCTTTTGGACTGATGGTAAGGTTATATAGGCATTGGGGGGGGGGGCTATGAATGAGGTAACTCCCTTTCTCAGTGGCTGTCTGATTGCTGTGGACATAGGCTCGACGGGCAAACTCTGGAGCATAATTCCATTTGTATGGTGAGTAGTTCCACGACCCGATAGTGTCTCCTCACCAAAGTCAATGTTATCCCACACAAGTGTTGTGGGTGTCCGCTTTGAGAATCCCTTTGGTATTTTGTCTCTGCCTTCTACTAGTGTCAGTTGGGCAAGGCTAGTGTCTAGACTCAAAACTGTGTCCCATGTTGCACAATGTCCCAGTCTGTTAAGCAGTGATACAATGCGTGATGATCCAGTTAAATGTCGAACAGTTAAACCTAAAGCCAAGGACTTGGGTGTCTGCTTGCGGCCCTTGGAAGCAAGGTACACAATGTCTTGACAAACAGACAACACTTTCAAATGTACGTCATCATCAATGTTGACATAATGATCCAGTGTTGGCTCCTCAGTGGCACATTTAGATTTTCAGAAGTGGGAGGCCATGGGCATAACATGCCAGGAGTGTCACTAAGCAGTCTTTTCAAAAGCAACGCTGCTGTATACAGTGTCCTTGTGTCCTCCTGTGTTGTTTGGCACTTTGTTCTCCCTGTTTCATTGTCGCTGTCTGTCTGGCTCAATTCACTGGACTGTGTTGTTTCCGTACCGGATGGATCTGGTAGCATGTCCACGAGTGCATCCTTTGACAGAGTCTCAGCAAAAACCAGTTCGCAGACGTTGCGCTTGGTGGGCATGTGAAACGCTAGCTGAGGGAAATCTTGAGCCAGCCTCTTCTTCAACAGATCCTGTCTGTAACACAACAAAACAGTGACAATTACGAGTCACAGGAGTACCATCAAAAGCAGAGAGTGGTGGAGGTGATACAAGACATTACAGACTAGAACCTATCTGCCATGCAGCACATTTAACACCAAAGAAGCCAAATAAAGGCCCACATCATCACAAACAACACTACACACTACACATCAGCTGTTCTCCATGTTGCCAACTGGTACATAATAATAATAATAATAAATGTTATTTATATAGCGCTTTTCACAACTCAAAGATGCTTTACAATGATGAGGGAGGGTAGACAAACAAGGACAGGCAAATAAGTAAATATAGTCAAATAAAATAAACAAAAAAAAAGGCAGTCAAGAGGAAGTTGAGTAGTTGAGGAAGTTGTTGAGGAAGTTGCACATGTCTGTGCAAACAGCAAGACTTAAAAACTGTTTCTCCAAACAGGCCTGTCATACACATTTTGTTTAAAGCTGGCCTTGCACATGATAAATAATAAGACTTGTATGACATTGCAGTTACCTGTAGTTTGAAGCATCAACACCTTCGTTTGCTTTCACCATGTCAATGAAGGCCTTCCTCAGCTGGCCCATTCTAAGCACCTCATTGTTGACAATAGCCTCTGGCGGATGATCCTCTCACAGAACAGCCTGTAACTGGCATCAAACATTGGCTCATCCCTACAACACATGAATGAGTAAATAAATGGATAAATGAATAAGTGTTGTGATTGTGTCCACATATAACAGAAGGAAATTGGATGTTTACTTATATAATGTTAAGTATGTGTGTATATATATATATATATATATATATATATATATATAATATATATATATAGCCATCGCCGACACACACCTGGACTTCAGTCTGGTGGTAGTGCAAATAGGTAAAGCAATCCAAGGAGAAATAACTTACTGTTCTGTCTCTGGTTTGTCAGGTCTCAGCAAAAACTTGGTGTACTGACTGTAACAGCTTTTGTGGTACCGCACCTCCAGAGCCACACAGTCTTTGTCTTTTATATGTAAAAGAACGCTTTGGTCATCTTTCTTCTCAGCAGCTTTCTGCAATTTGCCTAAACGGAAAAAATGGACAACTCAATGAGTTTGTTGACGTATCTCTCACACATAATTGTAAGAATGTGTGAAGTGTGTGTGTGTGTGTGTGTGTGTGTGTGTGTGTGTGTGTGTGTGTGTGTGTGTGTGTGTGTGTGTGTGTGTGTGTGTGTGTGTGTGTGTGTGTGTGTGTGTGTGTGTGTGTGTGTGTGTGTGTGTGTGTGTGTGTGTGTGTGTGTGTGCGTGTGTGTGTGTGTGTGTGTGTGTGTGTGGGTGGGGGAGGGGGTTTGCATTTTCGATTTTTGCTTACCTGCTGATAATGTTTCAGTCTTACACAGTTGATCCCTTTGTCGCTTGCCTGCTTTGATGATCATTTCCTCCTTCATCTTGCATACAGTATAATGCACAGGGCAGGAAGGACGGGGCCAGAGCCTGCGATTGGCAGGCCTGACCTTGATCGTAGCTTCTCTGTTTGGCTTCGGTACGTGCTGCTAGACGTCGATGGGATGGGCTCGACCTCAAGGTCCTCCCTAACGTCTTGATCTCCCTCACGTGCGAGCCGTCTTTCCACCTTCATCATGGCCTTTTTGTCGGTAAACCTTCTGTAGCATGTGTGGTGGAAGCCAGCGTCCTCAGGAATATCTTCGAACTCGAAATCAAGACAGTGCTTATGGTTTTCAGCCACCACGTTCCGAGAGTCTCCCTTCAAGCCGAGCCACCGTTGTAAGCTTGTCCTGTACGTATTCCATCTTGTATTGGTAAAATAATCAACCTTTTTGTGCTTCACAGACGTAATATGCATGTAACAATGTTTGTGTGTTGATAATTTTGACTTTTTGAGACTTTCTGGTGCGTTTTCCTCGTTTTACGTGCCTCGAAGAATTGACAGGAATTTTAGCGACGAAACTTTTTTTTGGTGGATAAGCATGACTCGTTCTTTTTTATGAACTAAAGATTGTGTAGTTCCACTTCTGTGGAGCAGGATGAAACGATAACAGGGTTCACCTTATGGCCCAATGTGCATTGCGGCTAAAACATCCAATCACCGAGCTTCAAGTTCGATGTTTTAACCTATCAAAACCTCTGAAAAAAGAAATGGGAAAAATGGGAAAAAAACAAAAGCATTGTATACAATTTAAACCAATTCATTGTGTGTGATTAACAAGGATAAACTGATGTTTTTAGTGGATGAGTACTGCAGATATAGCTTTAAAATCATTTGACAGTGGGGGCAATACGGTTTTATTATGAAAACTTCGAGACTGGAAATACTGGTGTTTTCACCCCGTGAGGGTTGACGCTAACTTTACATGGACGCTGCTGTTAGACGTTCTCCTGGCGAGACCTCAAATCATCTTGGTAATATCTATCAAACTATAGATCCTACACATCCACTGGACGTGGATTATAAAAGTACAATATACACTTCTCACTAGAAATCTAATCAAAACTAACTTGACTGTCATGATGACAGAGAAGTTGAGGGTAAAATGTTAAGCAGAAACATTTCCATTTTTAATCCACTTAATTTATCTATAAGCTATAAATACATAATATAATTATGGTTTGGATGCCAAATAAAGGATTTAGCCCTAGAAAAGTATGTATTGGTATGAAGCCGTACATTATGATGCTTGATATAGCACCACTTTGTCAAACTCATCTCTAAATAAAAACATCAATCATTTAAATTAGGTTGCTATGGAGTCATTTCTCACAGTGAGTGTTTCTGCTCCTTTTATTTTGCCTAAAAAAACTAAAACATTTGCGACTCATAACTTTGTAAAGGTTTGAATCCACCTCTCAAAGTTGGCTTGTGTTTCTCGGTCGGATTGCACAGGTAAACAGGTCCCCTCTATATTTAGATGTGTGCTCACTGTATCTCACAGCTGTGGGTTTCTCAGCATCTGTTACCTAAAAACTAAATTCAGATAGGAAGGGAGATCTGAGAAAAGGGAGATCTGAAAAAAACAAGGTATCTTTATAAACATTTTTAAAAGTCACTTTTCAATAAATAGCTAGAAAGAAGTTGGAGGAAGTCCTCAGATTCTTCACACGAAGGTATCAAAACAACAATGAAATAATACTGCTGTCAGTAACATTTAGTTTAAGTAGATAAGTATTTCTAGACAAATGGATGTAATGTATCAAAAATAAAAGGTACACATTATACAGAATAGTCCATACTAGAGTATTAAGTTGAAGAGTCCAGAAATATAAAACTTTAGAGTTGTTGTGAGACAAGTTACAGCTTAATCTTTTTTATTAGTAAATGTTGATTTCATGTGAATCCCAGCATATCTTTGCACAACTCTTCCCTAAATATAGTTTTGCAGCCATATGAAATACTTTTGTGGTTAAGCATAGTGTTTTAATCTATAATAATGCAAAGTAAATATTTTTTGTAATACGAAATACAGTAAAATATTTAGTTTTTCAAATGTAGTGGATTATAAGTATGAAGTAACATTAATGGTACATAATTAAATTAGGTTGATGTACATGTGGCTCTAACCCACAGCACCTCACACTCAGTGACATTGCACTAATTTACAATGTCTTTATTTACTATCGATTACATCTGTATTTATCTATATATGTTTAAACCCTGCACCTCATATTAGTTCTGGGAATTAATTGAAAACTATGCGCTTTGATTACTATGTATTTGCACTTTCTGGTTGGATGCAAACTGTATTTCGTTGTACTCTGTGCAATGACAATAACGTTTAATCTAATATATATTAACATTATCCTTAAGTACAGTATTTGAGTAAATGTCAGAAGTTAGAAAGCACTTTGCAACAGGAAAATGTAAGAGCTTATATATTATGCATTACTAAGAACATGTTAAAAATGATAATGGCACAAACTACTGCCGTCAATGCAATACAACACAAGTACTTATATTGGAAACAAGAGGCAAGGCAACCAAAACTAAATAAGTAAACTAAACAATTATTAAAGAAATACCTAATAACACAAAAAGATACAAATTCAGCAAGCCTGAGTTGTTTCACAGAACAGATATAATTTAGAATAATGGGTCGTACATTGTTCAGCCCCCACTGGGCATATGAAGCAGCATTTTGTATTTTATTTAACCACTATTAATGGTCTTATATTTATAATATATATATATTACAGAACTGTTTTTTTTGTTAATGCAGATAGAAGAGATGGTGAAGTGATGACTCATTTATCAAATTAATAATAATAACTTTATGGAAATACTTTTTGAAAGTTGCTTTCCTTGATATATTAATATTTTATAACTTTATTAATTGTCCGTTCACAATTCTTATCTCCGAGACCTGCTGAAAACCTCAAAAGATTGTTTAGACAAGTCATCTAATTAAGTTCTATTAATTAGACAAACCATATTTAATAGTGATACAATAATAATTGCAAAAACAAAACAATGGTTTATTTCAAACCCTTTTTCTTATTTTAATATTTAAAAAAAAAATTGTTATAGAGTCCACATGAAAGAAATGTGTGCATTTGTTTCTTTATTAGTCCACATTGGGTATAGCCAAAGTGCTGTACATACAGTAAAAATACTTTACAATAAGGACACTTTACAACAAATACAACAGCACAGTTTGTACAGAATATCAGTATGAGAAAACGACACCCTCTGTCCTTAGACCCTCACATCGTACAAGGAAACACTTCCAGAGAAAACCCACAGTTTAAAGGGAACATGGGAGAAACCTCAGGGAGAGCAACAGAGGAGGGATCCCTCTCCCAGGACGGACAGACGTGCAATAGATGCCGTGTGTAAATTGAAGAGATAATACATTTTACAGCATATAGACCGAATGTTAGGAAATGCATGTGTCTATAATAAGAAGATGAATCCACGAGGATGTCAACAATCCTGTGGGAGCCATCAGGGAAGCAGTATGATGAGAGTCAGGCAGGACCACAGAGACAGGTTCAGCAACGACTCGAAGTCCAGGACTCAGATCCAGGACTCAGGATAGAGGATCCAGGACACAGGATCCAGGACTCAGGATCCAGGACTCAGGACACATGACTCACGATAAAGGACACAGGACCGCAGCAACAGGATCAGCCACGACTCGAAGTCCAGGACTCAATCCAGAACTCAGGATAGAGAATCCAGGACACAGGACCGCAGCAACAGGATCAGCCTCGACTCAGGCTCCCGGCGTAGATATAGACACAAAAGAAAAAAGAAATTTGGGGGAGGCTGGGTTAATCGGAACATGAGAGTACACAGGTACAGACAGACAGAAGGAAAAAGCAAGGCGTCCCCCGACAGTCCGAGCCTATAGCAGCTAAACTAACGTGTCTACGTACATGCATTCCCTTAGGATAGGTTGAGGGATAAGGGGTAGCAAGTAAGAAGTAAGGAACGGAGGTGCAGAGAAGAAGTAAGGAACAGAGGTGGAGAGGCACATGCAGGGAACAAGGTCGGATCCCCGCTGGAACCTTAATTGGAATTGGTGAGAGGTAAGGGCAGTATATAAAGCACCCAAAGATCAGGTATACTTTCAAATAACCACTACTGATGGTCTTACATTTATAAAGTTGTTTTGCAGCATTGTTGTGCTACGAGTGAAAAGTAACCTACGTTTAAATGATGATACAAGGGATGGGGAAATTATAGTTAATTAATATCGTTTATAGATTATTTCTTGGCTGCCTGTGTCCTCATATCAACTCTACAACTAAAAAAAAAAAGTATTATCTTAATATTTAATTACATTTGTTTTACTTTCTTATAGAAGTTATGGCAAAGTTAAAATTGCATCAACTAGAAATACCATTTAAATTAAAGGAACAAAATATTGCAAAGACAAAACAATGATTAATTTCAATCAATTTATTTATTTCACTATAAATCCAGCAAAGACAGTTAGAATTAAGACAGACAGTATATGCGTGTCTGCTGTGGAGGTTGGATGGTGGAGTTAATAGGTAGCCATTGTGTTGTGCAGCCACTCAGTCTGCACACACACCTGAGAATAAAAATATATCAGTCAGTTTGTTGCAGTGAAATATGACATACTTTAAGGAGTGTGATATTTCTATATTTTTAGGAGATGCAGGGAAGTTACCTTGGAGACACCATGGTGGTTCTTCTCTGCACACCCGTAGCCCCAGGACACAACACCCTGCAGCTCACCGTCACACACCACAGGACCACCAGAGTCTCCCTGAGAGATGTCATTTTAGAGAGTTAAAAAAATGTAGTCCAATTAGAAAATAAAGCAGTATAACCAGACCTGCTGCACCACCACACCCCTTCCCGCTGCCTCCGCTCATCAGAAACCAACCTCCTATCCATCCCCACCCGCAGCAATCACCGGACCTGGGGGGACAGAGCCTTCTCCGTCGCTGCCCCCTCCCTCTGGAACTCACTCCCACAACCCATCAGAGACTGCACTGACCTCACCACCTTCAAAACACTTACAAAAACTCACCTCTTCAATCTGGCTTTTAATGTGTGATTGTTTTTGTATTATTTGACTTTAACTTTAACTATATATTTATTTGTTGTTCCTTTATTTTATTTTATCTTCACTATATCTGTAAAGCGTCTTTGAGCACCTGTAAAAGCGCTAACAAATTAAATCTATTATTATTATTATTATTATAAAGTCAATCAGAGATACACACCTGGCAGGAGTCCTTGCCTCCCTCCAGGTATCCGGCACAGAACATGGTGTTGTCGGTCATGCCGGGGTAGGAGTTATCACAGTCTTCATAAGAGAGGATGGGGACGGCAACACACTGCAGCCTGTTGCCGTCAGCAGCTGCAGCAATGCAACAACAGAGAGGGGTGCAGCGGCTTGTAGTAGATTACGCTTTTTTAGACAGTGTCAGACTGTAGCAAAGAAAACCATTTTACTAGAAGAACAATATTATCAATCAACCATTGGTTCAATCTTTTGATCATATAAACCTGGAACAGCTCTCTTTAACCCTGAATTATATTTTCCTGCAGTACATCCAGAGCTGATTTATTTCTACCCCAGCCTAGCTAGACTTTCCCTACAAAAACAGAACCACTCTTCTTGTCTCCTGTCCATGTCATTTGTCATTTGTTAGACACTTTTATCCAAAGCGACTTACATACATTCAGTACAGTGGACAATCCTCACAGGAGCAATTTGGGGTGAAGTGTCTTGCCCAGGGACACAAGGAAATGCTGACTGCAGTGGGACTTGAACTTGCTATCCTCTGAAGTCCAGCACACCATCCACTGAGCCACAGCCTCATATAACCCAAGTGATGTTTTTTTTGTGATTATTTCTTCAACATGTATAGTATTATGCATGTTTGTTGTCAATACTTTTTCTTTTGTAAACTTTTTTGATATCCATTGTGCAATTAAATAATAGAAAAAAAATCAATTAAAAAAAAAATGACAGTTTCAAAAATGTAAGCTTGTCTGAACTTTTTCTACTCACTGGAGCTCATTGTGTTTCCCCAGCTGGAGACGGTGCACATGGTGCCAGCGGGGGCACAGCTGCTGGGCAGAGCCACGGGCTGCATGTAGGCTACTGGTTGAGGGTGGCGGGCTTGCTCAGCTTGATCAGCATGATGTCATTCATGAGGCTGTAGTGATCATAGTAGGAGTGTGTGATGACACTGAGGGAGCTGATGAACTGCTCGTTTCCCTCAGTGACTCCGATGTGATGCTCTCCAATACGCACCTCAATGCGACTAAGAGAGAAGTTGGTGATTAATGGGGGCTTGTTTGTTTATTAACGCATCAGATGAATATTAATGGCTTTAAAGTGCTTACGACTTGTAGCAGTGAGCAGCAGACACCACCCAGTTCTCGTTGACCAGGGAGCCTCCACAGAAGTGGTACCCAATATTCAGAGACACCTGATGGGGCTCACCGACGATTTTGTCATCTTCCGCAGCAACTAAAAACAATTAAGACATCAATAAGAGAGCCAACATGCTAAATGAATACTGCTGTACCGTAAATATATAATAAAAGTGTATGATGCATTAAAAACAAGCTACTCAGCTCCAATGAGCAGAACAAAGACCAGGGACTTCATGGCTGCAAAGTTTAATCCAGTCAGTACACTTGCATTCATATTTTATATCTCTTCCAAGCTGCCCGATTGGTCCAATAGTTGCCAATGAAAATAAAAGTTGATACACTGGCCGCCAGGTGTAGGTGGTTCATTTCAGGTGACTGATCTTAAAGAACTTTGACTGAAAAAAAAGTACCCTAAAATAGCTGTAACAGCTGGATTATTCACAGAGAGCCTTTGCTCAAGGCCGACTCGCATATCAGTAATGTAGCAGTGAGTCAGGATATCATCAAGAGTGCATGAGGCTTAACAAAAAAACTGGCATATAATGAGTGTACAGTTAATAATGAAATTAATCGTTTTACAGCCATTTCTTGTTCATGTTCAGTGCAGAAAAATAACAAATTCTTGTATGAATATTGATTTTTTTTTTAACATTTAACAGTCAATGCCAATCCCTTTTGTGTATCAGCTGACCTGGTCCCTGAATCGGCCACTGTATAAGCCAATATCTGTCAAACACTTATATTCTGCAGTGACACGTACAACTGAAACACTGCCATTCAAGCACATCTTTAAAACTGAGCATCCTATCACAAATGCCACCGTTCAACAACAACAACAACACACTCTAGTTTCCAAATCTTCCCAAACACATCATGGATTTTGAATCTTCAGACTGCACCTGTTCTTGTTAATCTTCTTCATGTCACTCATGCATATTTATCATGTTAAATTGAAGCTGCTCTGCTGTTACATCAAAGCAGCCAAATGTAACTCAGGTTGATTCAAGCTTCACCAGCAGCAGATTTGCACAGAATTCAACACACAATTGACTGCGTTATTGTGCAGAATTCTTCAATATTAAATGGTCTTTTATACTTCCATGTAATGATCTTAATTGTTAAATAACACTTTTGACCCTACCATCTTTTATAATGCAAGTCAAATGCAGTTTTTTGAGTATATTTTCTGATAGTAATTGTGATCGAGTGATTTAATTTTTTTTTGTGTTTGCATCTTGTCTCTTCACTTTATCAACATTTTGTTAGGGTCATTCTATCTAAAGACACGTGGTTTGGTTTTCTTGTGAAAGCCAAATCCAATAACTGTGGTTGTGAACAAAACCATCTGCACACCAGCGAATGTAAAAGTTGTATAAAGAATACAATTTCCTGGCAGGCAGTATATCGACCACAATACCTGGAGTTACTTTTCCCAGAGCCCTGATTGGTCACAAACAACATTTGGGGCGTGTACAGGATGGAAAGATGAGCATATAAACCAGGTCTGCAGGTGAAGGCTATCATCGACAGAATCACTCAGCAACCATGAGGTCTCTGGTATTCGTTCTGCTCATCGGAGCTGCCTGTAAGCATATATTTCCCTGCTGTGTTTTAATAATTTAATTTAATTAAAATAAAAGTCACTTTTTTCTAACTATTGAGTCTTCTGTGTGTTTTATCAGTTGCGATGGAGGAGGACAAGATCGTCGGAGGGAAGGAGTGCACTCCCTACTCCCAGGCCCATCAGGTGTCTCTGAACTCTGGCTACCACTTCTGTGGAGGCTCCCTGGTCAACGCGAACTGGGTGGTGTCTGCCGCTCACTGCTACAAGACGTAAGTCACATCTCATATTACGAAGACAAGATTTTGACTACTTTTAACAGGCATTATGAAACTTAATTGCCACTCAACCGCTATTTCCTCCCCAGCCGTGTGGAGGTTCAGTTGGGAGAGCACAACCTTAGAGTCACCGAGGGAAAGGAGCAGTACATCAGCTCCTCCCGTGTCATCCGTCACCCCAACTACAACGCCTACAACATCGACAATGACATCATGCTGATCAAGCTGAGCAAGCCCGCCACCCTCAACCAGTACGTGAAGCCTGTGGCTCTGCCCAGAAGCTGTGCCCCCGCTGGCACCATGTGCACCGTCTCCGGCTGGGGAAGCACCCAGAGCTCCAGTGAGAAAGACCTACATTTTAACAGCTGGAGTTACACTATGTTTTCATTTTCATTTGTGCTATTCTAACCCTTTTCCACCCTCTTTGTTTGATGTGTTACAGCCGCTGACAAGAACAAGCTGCAGTGCCTGAACATCCCCATCCTGTCCGACAGGGACTGTGATAACTCTTACCCCGGCATGATCACTGATGCCATGTTCTGCGCTGGATACCTGGAGGGAGGCAAGGACTCTTGCCAGGTGTGTAACAAAAACACTACTTTTCATATTCCATTGCACCAAATCCAGAATATTATTACATTTCTTCACAAATGAATTCTCTCTCAGGGAGACTCTGGTGGACCCGTCGTGTGCAACGGTGAGCTGCAGGGTGTTGTGTCCTGGGGCTACGGATGTGCTCAGAAGGACAACCCCGGTGTCTACGCCAAGGTAAACCCAAAAGATCTCTACAATAGATGATCTATCTGCAAAATAAACTTATATTTTAATTTTGGAATTCAAAGTTTAATCTTCCTAACAAACCTCACTGTTTCTCCATTCACAGGTCTGCCTCTTCAACGATTGGCTGGAGACCACCATGGCCAGCTATTAAGTCTGATCCTGCGACCATTTTACTCTGCTGCCTTTCTTCCATCATTCCATCTTTCATCATAACTCCACCATTGTTGTTGAGTTTTGAATAATGTGCAATCTGAGTAAACAAAATCATATACCTTGACTTTTAAATCGTGTTTTCCTCAGTTTGTTGTTTGTGTTTGTGTACATCATATCTTCTTCAGAGTAGTATAATGTTTACTGGGATTTTTGGGATACAGTAAAAACAAGGCAATTACTACTTATCTTGTATATAAATATAGATACAAAGGTTTAACTCTTCTAAATTGATTTATTTATCAACAACAATACATATTTGTCCAGTGTACCTTATTATTAGATTTAGATCTTCAGCAACTGGCTGGGGAACACAACTAAGGGATCCAAACAAGCAAATTCATTCCAACAGCTCAACATAATCTGGATCCATTAGTAATATGACAAATTAACAATTTGGAATAATATCCAAGAATGAATTATAAAGCTGGAGTGTGAAAAAAACATCACAGGGCCAATACCAGACCACCAACTGGTCCAATCCATCCCACTGGATGACTTGTGGCAGGTATTGTCGATAAGATTGTCGATAAGATCTCAAATGCTTAAGTACAGTTTACCGGACCCACTATCGTTGCAAATTGGACTGCATTTTTTCAATTTCTGTGCTTTATTGCCATGCCATGCCGTGGGTTATTAACAGGATTGCAACAGTTCACATTGCGAGTATAATAATTCTCTCTCTCAGCGGGAAATATCACATTCCTTAATGTATGTCATGTTACATCTGTCGTTAAGCGAGATCTAAAAAAGGGGGAGCAGGTCTGATTGGGGGTCAAATCGTACCACAGCCTGGGAGCTGCTACAGCAAAAACCCTGTCCCCCCACTGGTTCAACCTCGACCTCCAACTACAAGGAGAAATATCTCAGTAGACCTCAGTGACCTTGAGGATGTATAGGATTGTAGAAGTTCTGCCAGGTAAGGTGGGCCAAACCATTAAGAGCTTTGTAGGCAAACAATACCATTTTAAATTTGATTCTAAACTTTATCGGTAGCCAGTGTAGAGATGCGAGTACAGGTATAATGTGCTCATGCATTTGGTTCTCGTAAAATGGCGTGCAGCAGCATTCTGAACAAGCTTTGAGCGGGTGATGGTGGCCTGGCTAAATCCAACATAGAGGGCATTACAGTAATCAATCAAGTTTAATAATCTAATCCGGATCAATCTGTACACCCAGATTAGTAACAGTGGGTTTCATATATGGGATTAGAGAATCAAGCACAAGTGGGGCATTGGGGCCTCCACTGGGTCCAAACATTATCACTTCTGTCATTTTTTTATTAAAATGGAAAAAGTTCAAGGCCATCCAGGCTCTGATGTCCTGCAGACAAACAGACAGGCATTGAAAAGAGCTGGATTCTTTCATTTTCAGGGGCAATACGATTTGGGAATCATCTGCATAAAAATGAAATGAGACGCCATATTTTTTAATGATAACGCCCAGGGAGAGAAGGTACGGGGGAAATAAAATGGGCCCAAGCATGGAGCCTTGGGGTACCCCATATTTGTCTTGTCTATGTAATTTAAAGTTAGACTTATAACAAGGAAGTAAATATACAAACAAACAAAATTAAAACAATACAGTTTTATCCATTGTTCATGAGTTGATGTTGAGGATACATACATCTAAAAACGTATACAATTTAAAATATATGATTTTTTCTTAATAATTATCACTTCACTTGCACTTGTATTAATAAATATGTTTAACTCTTAGAGCAGCAGAACATTGCTGCAATATAACCTTATAAAAGAGAGACCATCAGTGGTTAAAGTAAAAGTATATTTGATTTTCTTCTTCATTTGGGTGCTTTGTATGCCCAATGTGGACTAGGGCTGTGCATCTTCACTGGTCTCACGATTCGATTCGATTACGATTATCATGTCAACGATTCGATTCAATTCGATATCACGATGCATCACGATTCATACCAATGCGTTGCATCCTCAATTTTCTATATTACTGCACATGGCTTATTTTTCATCAATGCATACATGCAGTAAATACATATGAACTCTCGTTTTATTATTTAGAAAGTGCTTCAGAAATCAATAACATAAAATGTCTTGTCTTGTCTTGTGTGCATCTGGACCCGGTGACGACATTACCTATTGACGCAGCAACCACTGTAAGTTATATTCTTGTTTAATTAGACTTCTCTGTTTCATTTATTCGACTCTGTATAATTGTTATTGTAGCTTAAACGGCTAAATCGCTTTTGAGAGATTTTAAATCTCAGATCTGCTCAGGCGAAACCTGCTTCACAGGTCTCAGCACTCAAGCCTGCATTAATATAGGCAGGGCCAGTCTATTGATTGCGTGAAGTACAACCGCGTGACTCAGTCATTTTTTACCTAAAAAAAGCATTTAAATACCGCATTTAAAATCTGATGAACTCAGTGTGCATCTGGACCCGGTGACGACATTACCTATTGACGCAGCAACCACTGTAAGTTATATTCTTGTTTAATTAGACTTCTCTGTTTCATTTATTCGACTCTGTATAATTGTTATTGTAGCTTAAACGGCTAAATCGCTTTTGAGAGATTTTAAATCTCAGATCTGCTCAGGCGAAACCTGCTTCACAGGTCTCAGCACTCAAGCCTGCATTAGTATAGGCAGGGCCAGTCTATTGTTGCCCATCAGCTGTAGATAGTTAACTAATTAGAGGGGCGTGGCCCTACAGCTGTGAGAACTGAGCAATCAGGCGTCCATTTTAGGTAGCTCTTTCCTGGAGCGTCAGCTTCAGCGTCAGACAGCCGAAGACTGACAAAGACATTGGAGTCCTACGGGAGTAAGACTGACAAAGACATTGGAGTCCTACGGGAGTCACGAGGGTGGCAAAGAGGAGGCAAATCCTACTCTGATTGAGCTGGTGTCTTATTTCTCTTTTCTTTAGTTTTCTAGCCCCTCATGCTATAATCATGTGTATTTTCTCCATTCCTGTTCATGTGTCTTCTCGCAATTATCATTGGCCCTGTGTATCTCCTAATCGATATAACCGGCCTGCTCTCGTCTATCCCACGTGCTCCACTGAGATCCAACATCTAGTTTCTGGTGGCCTGTGGAATTGCCAGTCAGCTGTTCCTAAGGCTGACTTCATCTCTGGCTACGCCTCCCTGCAGTCTCTGGATTTCCTTGCTCTCACTGAGACCTGGATTACTCCATCCAACACATCCACCCCAGCAGCTCTCTCCACTGCATATTCCTTCTCCCATACATCCAGACCCACTGGCAGAGGAGGTGGCACTGGTCTCCTGCTCTCTCCCAAATGGAGCTTTTCCCTCTTCAAGCTACCTAACTTCACTCCTTCCACCTTTGAATTCCATGCCGTCACAGTAACCCATCCTATACAGTTAACCATTGTTGTTCTCTACCGTCCACCAGGCGCCTTGGGGGACTTCTTGGAGGAATTAGATAATCTCCTCTCACACATCCCTGAAACTGGCCCTCCCGCTGTACTTCTCGGAGACTTCAACCTCCAGACGGGGAAGATAGACAAACTAACATCTCTGTTAACCGCCTTTGATTTCTCACTGTCTCCGTCCCCACCGACTCATAAAGCTGGCAATGTCCTTGATCTCATATTCTCAAGGAACTGCGCTACTTCTAACCTCTCTGTAAACCCGCTCCACACATCCGATCACTTCTTCATTTCATTCTCTCTACCCCTTTCCAAACATAACAAACTAATCTCTTCTCATCCTGCACTTGTCCGCCGTAACCTTCGCTCTCTCTCCCCCTCTACCTTTGCCTCGTCGGTGCTCTCAGCCCTCCCTTCCTCTGACTGGTTCCAACTCCTGCCACCAAACTCTGCTGCAGAAACTCTCCTCTCTACTCTCTCATCCTCTCTGGACTCTCTCTGTCCTCTCACATCTCGGCAGGCTCGTCAGTCCCCTCCTGCTCCCTGGCTAAATGATGCACTGCCTGCTAATAGAACCGTCCTTAGGGCAGCAGAGCGGAAACGGTGGAAATCCAAACACCGTGACGACCTCCTAACCTATCAGGCTCTCCTCTCCTCTTTCTCTGCTTCGATCTCTCAGGCAAAAAGCACTTTCTTTCAAGATAAGATCCAATCTTCCTATTCCAATCCTAAAAAACTATTTTCCATCTTCTCCACCCTCTTGGACCCTCCAAAAGCCCCTCCCCCCTCCTCACTTCTGTCAAGCGACTTTGTTACCCACTTTGAAAAAAAGGTTGATGATATTCGCTCTTCTTTTTCTGACTCACCTATACTCACCGCTGGGTCACCAGACCTTCCTTCCACCAACACACTAACCTCCTTTTCCCCTCTCTCTCCAAGTGAGGTTCTTACCCTCATTACCTCTGCCCACCCTACCACCTGTCCTCTGGACCCTATCCCTTCAAACCTCCTTCAGACTATCGCTCCTGATATTCTACCGTTTCTCACCCATTTCATCAACACTTCTCTAACTTCTGGTCACTTTCCAAACAGTCTCAAGGAGGCAAGAGTAAACCCTCTCCTAAAGAAACCCACTCTCAACCCGTCTGATGTTATAAACTACAGGCCTGTCTCTCTCCTCCCGTTCCTGTCTAAATCACTTGAACGTGCTGTCTTTAAACAACTCTCCTGTTATCTCCATCAGAACAACCTTCTGGATCCGCACCAGTCTGGTTTCAAGGCAGGTCACTCCACAGAAACTGCTCTCATTGCTGTCACGGAGGAACTGCACACTGCCAAAACTGCATCCCTCTCCTCTGTCATCATCCTGTTGGACCTGTCTGCTGCATTCGACACGGTGAATCATCAGATCCTCCTTCGCACTCTCCAAAAACATGGAGTTTCAGGCTCTGCTCTTTCCCTCCTCACCTCATACCTGAAAGACCGTACCTACAGGGTGACTTGGAGAGGGTCTGAGTCCGACCCTTGTCAATTAACTACAGGGGTCCCTCAGGGCTCTGTTCTTGGTCCCCTCCTCTTCTCCCTGTACACAAACTCGCTCGGATCAGTCATTAGCCCGCATGGTTTTTCTTACCACTGCTACGCTGACGACACCCAATTAATCCTGTCCTTTCCCCGCTCAGAGACCCAGGTCGTTGCACGCATCTCTGCTTGTCTAGCTGACATCTCTCAGTGGATGTCTGCTCACCACCTCAAGCTCAACCTTGACAAGACTGAGCTGCTCTACCTCCCGGGAAAAGATTGTCCCACTCTTGACCTAACAATCAACATCGGCACCTCAGTTGTTTCCCCGACTCAGACTGCAAGGAATCTGGGTGTGACCCTAGATAACAACCTGTCCTTCACTGCAAACATCGCTGCTACAACCCGTTGCTGCAGATACACGCTTTACAACATCAGGAAGATACGTCCCCAGCTGACACAGAAAGCGACTCAGGTTCTGGTCCAGGCTCTCGTCATCTCACGCCTAGACTACTGCAACTCCCTCCTGGCTGGTCTACCTGCATGTGCCATCCGACCTCTGCAGCTCATCCAGAATGCAGCGGCTCGTCTGGTCTTCAACCTTCCTAAATGTTCCCACACCACTCCGCTCCTCCGCTCCCTTCACTGGCTTCCGGTAACTGCTAGAATCCACTTCAAGACACTGGTACTTGCTTACCATGCAGCGAATGGATCTGGCCCTTCCTACATCCAGGACATGGTTAAACCGTACACCCCAGCGCGTGCACTACGCTCTGCATCAGCCAAACGACTCGCTGTGCCCTCGCTGCGAGGGGGACCCAAGTTCCCATCGGCGAAAACACGGGTTTGCTGTCCTGGCTCCAAGATGGTGGAATGAGCTCCCCATTGACATCAGGACGGCAGATAGCTTGCACATCTTCCGGCGCAAACTGAAAACTCATCTCTTTCGACTCCACTTTGAGCGTTAGAACTATTAACGAAGCACTTTTATACTAATAAAGGACTGGCTTACCTAAAGCCAGTTGAGTAGCACTTGAAATGTTTGGCTCTATGAAACCTGATGTACTTATATGATTCTGTTTTCTTCAAGGTTGTGTCTTCCTGGTCGAATGTACTTATTGTAAGTCGCTTTGGACAAAAGCGTCAGCTAAATGCAATGTAATGTAATGTAATGTAATGTCTTGACATTCATTTATAAACCAAAATAAATGAATTGTATAGGTCTAGCCTCCCTATATCTGTGTGTGAAGTTGTTCCATCCTCAAAAATAATGCTTCTGCAGTCTACCTGCAGCTTCTAGCAACGGTCTTCTGTTAAAAAAAGGACACTGAATGTCCTGAATGTGGCATCACACACAGGACTTGAGTCTGAACACAGCAGACAACAGGAGTATTTACAACAGCATATAACAACTAAAATACTGCATGTGGGTGCACACGTACATTCTCTGTCTTACTGTTACATAAATCCCATGAATGTATGAGATTAAATTAGCTTCATTATATCTCAGTGATTAAGTGAATAATAAAGTTTCTATCGGATCACTATCAGCCTGTCACTCATTATTTTCATGGAGGGGGCGGGGCTTGGAGGGACGGAGAGGAGACGGTGATCGCGGAAGCTTTTTTCCTCCTGCCTTCACAAACTTTACATACGTATATATCGTCTGAAAATTGCTAGAGGACATTCATACTCTGCAATCCAAGACTTAATTAAATCCACCAGAAACCTGACATGATTGTAACGCGATTATTTTTGGAAAACATAAATCCCTGTGCCGCAGCGACACGGAGTGATTCAGAGCGGGTCCTTCTGCTGTTGGTTCTGGACTGGTGTTCTTGTGTTGGTGGATAAAGCAGACTGCTCCGTGTTTGGTGTTGCTGTGCCGCTGTCACGTCTGTTCCCTGATCTCTGCGTCACCGACCGATTTGATATTAAAGTGACAGAAAAAAAAAACATTATAGTAAAGCCGCGGCCGGAAAATCAGGAAGCAACGTTACTACGCTATAACCGATTATCTTCCGTCACTGCATCGAGACCGAATCGTCCACGTCCGCATCGCAATGCATCGTAGAAACGATTATTTTCAACACCCCTAATGTGGACTAAGAAAAAAACGAATTAACACATTTCTTTCATTAGGCATCTCTATAATAATAGTTTTAGGTTTCGTCCTCAAGTTTTTGTTGCCTTGCCTCGATTTTAAGTAATTATTCATGCTGTATTGTCCTTATGATACTAGTATGTGCAGTTGATATTAATAAGTACTTGGTTACTTGGTCTAGTATGCATAGAATACAAGATATTACAGCTTCTTACATTTATTTAACTAAAATGTAACATTTTATACTGATAGTTCAAAGAAAACTATTTCACTTTTTTTTCACGAATAGTTACATTTGTTACAAGTAGAATGACTTATAATGCGTTATTATAAATTCAAGGTGCAGACCGACAATGAAAGGTATTTTGGCTGATAAACTATATTCAGGTTGGAGTTGTGCAAAGGTCAGCTATTCATATGAAGTCGGCAATAACTAATATTGAGAATAAAGTAATTATTTGTCTCAAAAGAGTATATTTTGGGATTTATGCAACTCTGCAATAGGCTGTTCTGCATGGAAAGAATGATTTATTTTTCTTATTTTAAGTAAATTATTCTGGTAATACTTTTCTACTTTTACAGAGATATCATTTAAGTTGCAGAACTTTTACTCTAAATATGGTTAGTTCTTACTCAAGCACTGCTTTCTAACTATTTATTGAATTTGAAAAAAAGACAAAAAATGGTTTTCAAGGTAAGTAACAGATGCCGAAAAACCCACACCTGTGAGATACAGTGTCCATACATCTAAGTATAGAGGGGACCTGTGTACCTATGAAATCTGACCAGAGAAATAAAAGCCAACTTTAAGAGGTAAGTATAAGAAATATTGTAAGAATCACTCATTGTGAAAAAGGTTTACAAAGCAGGCTTGCATTTAAATATGTGATGTTTTTGTATAAGACAAAGTGGTGCTAAATCAAACTCCATATACTGCTGAGTAGCAAAACATTATGTTCTAAAGCTAGATCATTTATTTTGCATCGAAAACCATAATTTTACTGAGAAATAGATACATTGAAAAGTTTTTTTCTATAATTCTGGAAATGAATCACCTAACTCCAACCTCCTGCAGCAGAGATTGGCTCCTTGCTGACCAATGAGGAGGGCTGGACAGCAGGGCAGCCCTCCTGACTGAGGATATAAACCAGGTCTGCAGGTGAAGGCTATCATCGACAGAATCACACAGCAACCATGATGTCTCTGGTCTTCATTCTGCTCATCGGAGCTGCCTGTGAGTGTGAAGATCTTATCGAGCCAGATTGCCTTCTTGTCTGCTGACAGTCTTTGGGCCTTTATCCCAAAACTTAGTTCAGAATAACCAGAGCATGTGCCTAAAGCCAAGGATTTTTTTTAAATTAGAGAACAGCTCTTGGAGCTTTGTCAAACCTCAGTACTCAAATGATCAATGTGCACTACATTCAAATATATGTCTGTTGTTACTTTTTTTAAAGAGTAGTATCAAAAAACTAAGTTTATTCTGATGTGTGTTTTCTCAGTTGCCACGGAGGAGGACAAGATTGTCGGAGGGAAGGAGTGCACTCCCCACTCCCAGCCCCATCAGGTGTCTCTGAACTCTGGCTACCACTTCTGTGGAGGCTCCCTGGTCAACGAGAACTGGGTGGTGTCTGCTGCTCACTGCTACAAGTCGTAAGCACATTCCTCATGTTTTCCAGGGTCATAGGATTGATTTATTAACACGAGGCGTATACAGACAATGTGTAATGCTAACTTTTCTGTCTTCTGTCACTAATCCACCGTTTTCCATTTGCTTTTAGCCGTGTGGAGGTTCATTTGGGAGAGCACAACCTTAGAGTCAAGGAGGGAAACGAGCAGTTCATCAGCTCCTCCCGTGTCATCCGTCACCCCAACTACAGCTCCTACAACATCGACAATGACATCATGCTGATCAAGCTGAGCAAGCCCGCTACCCTCAACCGGTACGTTCAGGCCGTGGCTCTGCCCAGCAGCTGTGCCCCCGCTGGCACCATGTGCACCGTCTCTGGCTGGGGAAGCACCCAGAGCTCCTGTGAGTAACACCCACATTTAAACAGCTAGGAGTCACACTATGTTGGTTTTTTTCATTTTTGCTATTCTAACCCTTTTCCACCCACATTGTTTGAACAGCCGCTGACAAGAACAAGCTGCAGTGCCTGAACATCCCCATCCTGTCCGACAGGGACTGTGATAACTCTTACCCCGGTCAGATCACTGATGCCATGTTCTGCGCTGGATACCTTGAGGGAGGCAAGGACTCTTGCCAGGTGTGTAACAAAACAACTATCTCCTTTTCCTATACCAATGCATCTTAGTTGCCAATACAGAATATTTGGGAATTTCTTCACAAATGAATTCTCTCTCAGGGAGACTCTGGTGGACCCGTCGTGTGCAACGGTGAGCTGCAGGGTGTTGTGTCCTGGGGCTACGGATGTGCTCAGAAGGACAACCCCGGTGTCTACGCCAAGGTAAACCAAAAATATGTCTACAATAGACAATATGAAACTTATATTTCACAATGAGCATCCCCAGTAAAAAATGTATCATATTTGCTAGTTTTCTAACAAACCTCCTCGTGTCTCCATTTACAGGTCTGCCTCTTCAACGATTGGCTGGAGACAACCATGGCCAACTATTAAGTCTGATTCTGCGATCACCATCTTACTCTGCTGCCTTTCTTCCATCCTTCTAACTCCACTGTTGTTGAGTTTTGAATAATGCGCAATCTGAGGCAAATAAAGTCCTACACCTTGACTTTAAAATCATGTTTCCCTCAGTTTGTTATTTGTGTTTTTATAGATATCATATCTTCTTCACAATACTTTAAAATGACTTGCTTCCTGGGATTTTTGGGAAACATCCAAATTGTTGAAATAGAAAATAAAATATGCTACACAACCTTTTGCAAGTAATGAGTATAATTGTTGTTGTTTTTTAATACCAATACATCTTTGTCCAATGTACATTATTATTAGGTCTGTATCTTTAAACACTGGCTCAGGAACACCTCAGTAAGCTCAAAGTTATCAAACAAGAAAGTACATTCAATCAGCACAACATCATTTTGTACCATCATGTACAATCTGGCAATCAAACAATATAAAGCAAATTATTTGTTCATACATTATGGGAAATAATATCTAACCATGAATTCCATAGCCAAGGTGTGAAACAAACGGCACAGGGGCCATAACAGACCACCAGCTGGTCCAATCCATCCCACTGGCTGACTTTGAAAATTGGATAAAATTGGAAAGAATTCTATAATTCTAAAATATAGATAGAAAAGAAAAAACTATTAACATAATACACATAAATATGTTTTCTTAATGTATGGGTCATGAGTTGATGTCGAGGACATCTAAATACTTCTTATTAATCATCACTTTATTTGCACTTGTATGAGCATATAAATACACTTTTGTTTGACTCTTAATGGTCTCCTATCATGCAAATGGCAGTTTTGTACGTCTGTTATACATAAATATGTGTCCCCGGTAGGGGTTTCACAACTACCTATATTTACTAGTCGACAAGTTTTTCAAAATAGTAGTCGACTAGTTGTTACGTCATAATAAAGACACACAAAGAGAGGTGTAAAACTGTATTTTGTATTGCAATTTATACAGTTACGTTAAACACTGTAACAAAGCAGCATTTTAATTTGTGTTACATGCTGTTACATGGCTGATTAAATTAAAAACAATAACTGGACTCACCAAATCTACTGCAAAAACACTGTTAAGAACATAAATGCAACATAAATCCACTGCGCATTGCGCAACACTTTACTCACTGTCCTCCTCGATAACGATGTCCACCCTTCCAGGTTTTTTGGTTTGCGTTAAGGAAGACAAAAGCATCAACATGTGAGGGAAGGAGGCTTGACCGCTGTCGGGTGACAGTGTTGCCTGCCAGGGAAAACATCCGTTCACTTGGGATGCTGGTGGCCAGCCAGGTAGCTCCTGGAAAGCTTGGCTAAACGGGGGAAGCGGTTTGCGTTTTGTGCCCACCACTTCAGAGGGTTATCCATTGTGGGGATATGGGGTGTCTGCTGGCAGTAATCCCGTAGCTCATCCGCGCCACTGTTGACCCGTTTTTTCTTGTTGCTCTCGAAATGTTGTCCAAACAGCTGTTCAAAGGGGGGGGGTGCTAGTGGAACACGCTCGTGAACTTTTAGTTCAGCTAAAACTGAAACTGTAGTGCGCATAATTGCGGCGCATTTGCGCATAAAATGAGGACCCCTGAATGTCAGACGTGTTTTGCTGGAGCATTTTGCAGGACCTCAGCGCCAATGTCGGCATCCTCATCTCCCACGTTTGTCTCCATTTTGGTCACGACTAGTTGACTAGGGCCTACAGCGCCAACTAGTGGTAGAGGTAGTCGACTAGTCGACTAGTCGATTAGTTGATGAAACCCCTAGACCCTCTCTCTTTTCCTCTTTAAACACATCTTTAAAAACTGGGGTACAACGGAGCTGATCTAGATTTGTTGCCGACGTAATATCGGAAATGTGGGCTGGCTTTACGCCCACGGCCCTATCAGAAACAATGCGCGACGTGTTTTGGAAGTAATATGGTCTGTTTACATTAGCAAGCATCGCTACTCAACTTGTAGTAAACCCGCAAGAGAAAAAGCATTTGACCTCCATACTGTTTCAGAAAGAATCCTTGATGTGGTTTGGAACATAACATGGCGTGTAATCACGGCAGCGTTTAGCTGAGTATCTGTGCAGAATTCTCCTGTCTGAGCTCTCAGGCTCGTTTGAGATGAGCGAGACCGACGCAGACCTGCGCAATTGCGACCGCCGTCTTGCTAGTGCATTGCATGATGGTTAGTAATTTTGTCCGACTTGCTCTGGAGGCTCGACTGCATGAGACGTTGAAATCTCGCGGGACAAAGACGCCGGCAGTTTTGAGAGCGAGGCGGAGCAGTTTCTCTCCATGAGCTGCGGAAGCGAAATGCTTGATGGGACACGACTCGCTGGTATATCGAGCTGAGCGCTCATTGGTGTTTTTTACCCTGTGCTGGTGATGAAACTCTCCAATTGGCTCCGCAAAAGTTTTGTTGTTGTTTTGTGTCAGTTTTACGTCGCCACTTCCATTCACATTTTTCCTCATTGTTCTACAATGTTTATCATCATGAAATTAATATCTATATATGTTATACTATACTTGCACTGCTTACCGTTTTCATACGTTATATAGCTTAGCATATTCATACACACTGCTAATATAATATTGTCTGCTTATCTGTATTATTGTGTTGCATTGTTGGAGAAGTCTGTGACCTAAGATTTTCAACGACATAATTACTCTGTAGCTCTGTTAGTTTGACAATAAAGAACCTTGAACCTTGAATACTGTTCATACTGCTCATAGGCTACTGTGTATATCTAGTTTATTCATACCCCTCACTGTTTATTCAACATTCAATTCATTCTATATTTTATTCTGTAGATTGTGTACAATACTTTTCACTTTACTGCTTTTTGCACTCCTGCTTAGCCTGTTTAGCCCTGAACCTGTTTTTCAGGTCTCTGGCTCGAAAATGACATTCCCAGAACAAATGACCATATCTTCCCTTCTAAAAGGGTTCAATTAATAATCTTTTTTCTCAAAGTAATGATAAACCTGTGAGTTGGATGTAGAAAAGTCAGAATCAATATAGATTTCAGATTGAACATAGTAAAAAACTATAAATGATAGTGTCCGTCCAAAAATGATGTTGTACTTATAGTGAAAACTACCCTTGGATGATGGGTTAGTAGACTAAAAGCTTTAGGAATCCAAAGTACAACATATAATAAGTACCCTGAATCAAGATTGATGCAAAACAAGTGAAATCTGACCTTTTTGTGCAAATAAAGTGATGATTAATAAGAGATTTAGCAACAAAAAAAACACTTCTGGGGTCATTTGGGTGGATTTTGGGGTCATTTGGGTGGATTTTCCATATATTTTGTCGATATTGCTGATTGACATATTTTTCTGACCGTTATAGCCAATAGAATGGAAGGGGGCGTTCCCCACACACACACATGGTACAACAAAAAGGTAGGGGCTTCGCGCATGCAGTTTTGCATCAGAGCGAACCTATCTCCATATGGGATTAGTTTTGTATCATAAAGATAAAGCAACACTTTCTCAGAATAAAGCAAAACTATGAGTTTAAAAGAAAAAAAAACTGAGTCAAGCAAAATAAAATGAATTTCAAAAATAAAACTAAAAGTTGCAAACAAATCATTTGTGTAATCATGTAAACTATAAGTATTTTTTCTTTGTTTTAACATAGGTTTTTGTTTGCAGTTCTTGTTTCTTCTTTCTCAATGATCAGACTTTTGCTCTCGCTGCAGCTTTCTCATTTGCGCTCCTTCACTTTTTGTTTGAGATTCTGACACAAACGTCCCAGGTGGGCGGGACTTTCAGGTCAGGGGTGCGTCCCCATTGGCTACTCAGTTTTTGAGTTACAGCCCAGTCCTCCAGCGATTGTACAGTGCAGCTGCGGTGCGGTAGCTGAGCCTGGATAGAACACCCGCAGAAGAACCAGCATTTCAATTATTATAATACTACAAGTGAAAATATATGTAAGTATTGATAGTTTGTGTTGTTTGTGCTGTACTATACGGTCTGTTTCTTTATTGTGTTAAGTGAGGAGTAAAGAAAAGCTGTGCTATGAAAGTTAGCTTTTGCTAGCTTTAGATCCATAACAATGCAAGCTAAGTAGCCTAATAGCAGGTAATAGCTACAAAGCGGGCAGTGAGTGAGCGTTCAGACACCGGCGCACACACTCAAACAGACTCGTGTGCCTGACTCTACCAACAGGCTTTCATGATTCTGTTTAGATATGGAAGTATAAGCCATGATAGCTTATTTTATTAACATGCTAATTTGATATGAAAATCAATGGAGGCTGAGTTAACTTTGTAGGAAAACCTACCGTCCATGACTGCCCCTGAGCTGTGTTGTATTTGTTAACTTCATATTTTTCATTTCCTAAAACATTTATTTTCCTCTCATATTAACAGTGTGGATCATAGAGACAGCGTGGCATCCAGAGGTCTTATCCCGTGTTCCCACTTCCTCTGAGGGGACAGCATTAGGTCCTAGGAGGGGGGGCATGAAGAAAGACCTGCGTAAAGAAAGATCTTCATCCACGCTGGGCGTTGCTGTTACTTAGCACTGGCTCAGTGTCATTTCATTTGACCAAATGTCTTTACATATACATTTAATAGATGTTATTATTATCCACCTTTTTGTTTTTTGTCCTTTTATTTAAAACATTCTTTGAGACTTCATCTTCTGGTTCAAATTTCAATAAATGTAATTTGTATAATCACTCTTTTGTCTTTATTCTACATGAAAATGTTAGAGATTACATTCAAATCTGTTGATTATTCATATCTTCCTCAGGCTAGGAATAGTATGTAGAGTTGTTAATGCTAAATGTATATCATTTTCTCACAGGATATAGAATGAGACAACACATTTTGTATCCATTGTGTATGAATGCTTCAGCTCTTCAGACCAACATAGTAAGATGTGAGCATGTTCCTAATTGTGTTGGTATGCAGCCTAGGTCAGGTCTGTTTCATAAAGCAAATATGCCACTTTTATATTGTAGAATTTGTAAAATTAAAGCAGTCTTTAATTGTTTGTCCTAAACATAGCAATATATGCTTTTGAAATGTAACATGTCTTTGAAAAAAAAATAGTATACAGTTTATATTGTGCATCACCTTTAGCTTGAAAATACATAGATGTGTTTTTTTATCTATAAAATAAATAGACAGACAGACAGACAGACACTTTATCAATCCCAAATTGGGAAATTAATTAACAGCAGCAATGTGTTCAGGTATTAAAATATTTAAAGTTGGAATAAAGTATAAACTACACAACACAAGTATAATGCACAGCAATCCATAAGATAAGTCCGATATGTTCATGAAAACTCCTCAGGAGACACCGACACTAACGTGGCCGAGTGGACTCCGGAGTTTGTTGCATGAGTTGCACTGTATGATCTGTGGTGTAGTGGGCTGTCACTCAAAAACTGAGTAGCCAATGAGGACACACCCCTGAAAGTCCCGCCCACCTGGGATGTTTGTGTCAAAATCTCAAACAAAAAATGAGAGAGCGTAAACGAGAAGAGCTGCAGCGAGAGCAAAAGTCTGATCATTGAGAAAGAAGAAACAAGAACTGCAAACAAAAACCTATGTTAAAACAAAGAAAAAATACTTATAGTTTACATGATTACACAAATGATTTGTTTGCAATTTATAGTTTTATTTTTGAAAAATAAATTAAAATGATCAGTTAGATGAGTTTCTTCCCGTTACATGGATATAAAACATTCATAGTTTATGAAATGAACATGCCCTCAGAAACTGTTTCCTGCAAGATGTTGCGGGAGGGCCCCGGTACCGGGGTCTCTCAGGCTTAACAGGTTAAAATCTAAACTGCATTTCTTGAGCAGGAACAAATGTATTTACTTAGTAAATATCTGACATTAACGATTAAAAACACGTGTGCATTCCTTATAAATGCAAACTGGTCAAGACCACTAACGGAAGTAGTTTTGAAAAGTAGTGGTTCTGTCTTTTACATGTATTCAACCCCCCTTATATTGATTTGTTTTAAAATGAACAGACACTTGAGTCATTCATTTGTAGTGAGGTGTTATTTCTAGCAATTCTCATGTACCATTAAAGTTAAACCAAATCCATCCATCCATCTTCTCCCGCTTATCCGTGGTCGGGTCGCGGGACCAAATCATTCCAATAAAATCTATTGTAATGTAATGATTTGGTTTAACCGGATTAACCTTATTTATTGAATAAATCATTTAAAATGGCACGCCAACGCAATTTCCGCCATTGCAAACCGAGTCAAGCCGACTCCGAGCTGTCCGACTTCAGGCGAGCTTTTTGAGACCTCCCCCGGCTGCAATCGGCTATTCTCGTCTACTTTCGAGGCGAGCCGCAGCTCATCTCAAACAAGCCTATTGTCTCGGCTCTCGTTTTTTAAATTTTTTTTAAGCTACGGACCCGGAATCAGCTCCCCCTATCAGGGCTGAAATAGAGGGGTATGAGGCATGATTAGAATGGGTGATCTGTTTGGTATTTTGAGCAAAACACTTCATAGATATGTTTTTTATATATCTGAGACCTATAATATATGCCTAAAAATAGTTTAATGGGAGACCTTTAAAGCAGCAGAACAGTGCTGCAATATAACCTTATGACTAGCCCTGCTGGAAAACTGATAGGGATGTTCAGCAACAGTTCTACATTGGTTTGAATCCTACTTAAAAGGACAGGAAACATGTTTGTTTCTATGGTTAACTATACATCCGAATGAACAAATATGACATGTGGGGTTCCTCAAGGCTCCATCCTGGGGCCTCTTCTGTTTAATATCTACATGCTACCACTGGCTCAGATAATGAAAAAATAACAAAGCAGGTTACCATAGCTATGCAAGTGACATAACCATTTAACCAGGAGACTATGATCCAATTCAAGCACTGAGTAAGTGCATTGAACATCAATGACTGGATGTGTCAGCACTTCTTCAATTAAACAAAGATAAAACTGAGAAAAATTGTTTTTGGAACCAAGAATATAATGAATGAATGAATAGAAGTCAGCACTGAGCTTCAGTCGGCAAAGTTTAAAACAACAGAAAAAGCCAGAAATCATTATATTTACTCAACAAGTGATCATTTTCATTTAAAAACAGTACATTTGTGACATTTTTGTGTTTTTTTAAAGCCAAATGTAATTATCGATGAATTTCCCGAAGTCTGCACCTCAAAACTGTTTGAGTGTGTCTTTTTGGTTCTTGATTTCAGTTCTTTGAGAGGGTAAAAATAAGTCCCATGCCAATTTTACTGGGAGAAACATTTAGTCAAAATCTATATTTATATTTACAAATCAAATCACTTCATACTGTTTATTTTGGTTGCTGTTATTGAATACAATTATTTAAAAATAATATCTGCATTGTTTTTGCATTCACAAGTTAGTTCTAAGTTGTGCAATTTGAGAATTTACAGTTCCCCCGGTCTCCTGTTTTTTTTATATATATTTTTTTCTACGTTTTTCATACATTATATAATCACACCGTAGTTTTATGTTATGACAATAAATCTTTGAATCATGATTTTTCAAGGTAGCCCCACACATCATATCTGAATTTAGCTTTTCAGTAACAGATGCTGAGAAACCCACAGCTGTGAGATACAGTGTCCATACATCTAAATATAGAGGGGATCTGTGCACCTATGCAATCTCACCAGAGAAACACGAGCCAACTTTAACCCTTAGAAGCATGAGTGACTGGACCCTACACTCTTCCATACTGTAAGTGGTTCAAAAAGGACCCGTATTAGAATAATATGTGTGTTTATGCCATTTTTGTAATTTTGGTTAAGAAAAATCACTTGTATAATATTTAATATTATATTTTGGTTCACCCAAGAAATATGTTATATTACATTTTTCACCATTTATAATTTTAGAAATTTTTTTTACATTTTGAAAAAAAAAGTTTTCCCATAGGATTCCACAGAAAATACATGCGGGTAATTTTTGACCCACTTATGGAAGCTTGGGGTAGTAATACAAAAACTACAATTTCTTAAAATGTAAAAACAAAATTTGAATGGCACGATATCCAAAACATGTTTTTTGAGGAATAGCTGGAATATGAAATGATAAAAAAAAATGTAATTACAAAGATACTTCAAGAAAACCACCACACCGGGTCAAAAAATACCCACTTATGCATCTAAAGGTTAAGAGGTTTGTAAGAAATAATGTAAGAATCACTCATTGTGAAAAAAGCTTCCAAAGCAGGCTTGCATTTAAATATTTGATGTTTTCATATAAACGATAAGTTTGATAAAGTGGAGCTAAATCAAACTCCATTTACTGCTTAGTAGCAATAAATCATATTCTAGAGCTAGATTATTTGTTTTGCATCCAAATCATAATTCTGAGAAATTCCAGATGATAGGTAAATATAAAGGATTCAACATTTGATATTTCTCTGTGATGGTTTAATATGTAACCCTTCTCTGTCATGGTGGTAGTCAAGATAAAAGCCACCCACATGAATAAAACAATAAGTTGGGCTATGAGTGTTAAACATGTCATGGGTGGCCATTAGAAAAGGTGTAATAATAATGTAGTCATTAAGTATTATATAATAACGACATTAGATTATGTTTTTATTATAGTATTGCTATTTTTTTCTGCATTTTCGACACTTGCTGTTCTCTTAGGAACTCATAACTAAATAACCTTCCAACGATTACATTGTGTAAAAATGTAAGATCATATAAAAAATATGTTTGACGTGTAGTGTCATAAATTAATAAATAATAAAAGGACCCAATATAACCTATACTTTCCCTTTTAATTTTCCAAATGTTGCTGACAAGAAAACCATCCTTACTTGTACAATCAAAAGTGTTTTTTACGTAATCCTGGAAATGAATCACCTAACTCCAATTTCCCGCTACAGAGATTGGCTTCTTGCTGACCAATGAGGAAGGCTGGACAGCAGGGCAGCCCTCCTGACTGAGGATATAAACCAGGTCTGCAGGTGAAGGCTATCATCGACAGAATCACACAGCAACCATGATGTCTCTGGTCTTCATTCTGCTCATCGGAGCTGCCTGTGAGTGTGAAGCTCTTATCCAGCCGATTGCCTTCCTCTCTGCTGACAGTCTGTGGGCCTTTATCCCAAAACTTAGTTCAGAATAACCAGAGCATGTGCCTAAAGCCAAGGATTTTAATTAGAGAACATCTGATTGATCTTTAACCACCCAAAGTTCTCAAATGAACAATGCGCAGTTGTTCTACATTCAAATAGATGTCTGTTCTATTGTAACTTTTCTTAAAGAGCAGAATCAAACAACTAACTTGATGCTGATGTGTGTTTTCTCAGTTGCCACGGAGGAGGACAAGATTGTCGGAGGGAAGGAGTGCACTCCCCACTCCCAGCCCCATCAGGTGTCTCTGAACTCTGGCTACCACTTCTGTGGAGGCTCCCTGGTCAACGAGAACTGGGTGGTGTCTGCCGCTCACTGCTACAAGTCGTAAGCACATTGCTCATGTTTTCCAGGATCATAGGATTGATTTACTAACCCGTGGGGCATGCACTTTATTATTTGATGAACAGTTGTCTGTATTTTGTAACTAATCGAGTCATTTCCATTTGCTTTTAGCCGCGTGGAGGTTCGTATGGGAGAGCACCACATCAGGGTCACCGAGGGAAACGAGCAGTTCATCAGCTCCTCCCGTGTCATCCGTCACCCCAACTACAGCTCCTACAACATCGACAATGACATCATGCTGATCAAGCTGAGCAAGCCCGCTACCCTCAACCGGTACGTTCAGGCCGTGGCTCTGCCCAGCAGCTGTGCCCCCGCTGGCACCATGTGCACCGTCTCCGGCTGGGGAAGCACCCAGAGCTCCTGTGAGTAACACCCACATTTTAGGAGCTAAGCTTTATTTTTGTGTCATTTGTGCTATTCTAACCCTGTTTTACTAAATTACAGCTGCTGACGGCAACAAGCTGCAGTGCCTGAACATCCCCATCCTGTCCGACAGGGACTGTGATAACTCTTACCCCGGTCAGATCACTGATGCCATGTTCTGCGCTGGATACCTTGAGGGAGGCAAGGACTCTTGCCAGGTGTGTAACAAAACAACTCTCTCCTTTTCCTATAACAATGCATCTTAGTTGCCAATACAGAATATTTGGGAATTTCTTCACAAATGAATTCTCTTTCAGGGAGACTCTGGTGGACCCGTCGTGTGCAACGGAGAGCTGCAGGGTGTTGTGTCCTGGGGCTACGGATGTGCTCAGAAGGACAACCCCGGTGTCTACGCCAAGGTAAACCAAAAAGACAATATGAAACTTATATTTCACAATGAGCATCCCCAGTAAAAATGTATCATATTTGCTAGTTTTCTAAAAACCTCATTGTGTCTCCATTCACAGGTCTGCCTCTTCAACGATTGGCTGGAGACAACCATGGCCAACTATTAAGTCTGATCCTGCGGTCACCATCTTACTCTGCTGCCTTTCTTCCATCCTTCTAACTCCACTGTTGTTGAGTTTTGATTAATTGCATTCATTTTTTATCTGAGTCAATAAAGTCCAACACTTGTGAATTATGCTTCCCTCAGTTTGTTGCCTGTGTTGTCCCAGAAATATGTCTTCATTACATTATTTAAAATTCAACTGAACTTTAACAAAGTTGTGAACCTGTTTACTGCCCTTTATGATACAGTAGACAAAGCAATACTTTCTAAATGTATATCGCATCAAACTGTTTCCAATAGTTTAGAATACAATAAATGCCATCAATACCAATAAATAATAGTCCAGTGAAGTAGAGTCTTAAAGAAATACACATCATATTTGATGCAGAGATCATATGTTACATCAAATACTTTAAAAGGTGAGCCCTGTTAGACACCAGACATTAATACTTAGGAAACATGTTTGCAATGTTTACCAAGTATCTACATTGAAAAATGTGTTCTAATAAACAAACCCTTGTCAAGTATAATCAGCTCTGCAAACAGCCTATGACCATGATAGAGACATGTCAAGTTCAGACAATATTTAAAGGAGTACAGAGGAATGAAATAGATAAAAAGAGAAACCAATGCAATCGACAAAGTAACAGCACTGTTGTTATGTTTACAATTGTGAGAGAAAATGAACTGGCAGAAATCATTTTCACTGATAGAAATCCTAAACTGTGATAGAGCTCAGTAGCATTTTTAGGCAGGCACAACATTTGTACGAACATCTGATAAAATGAAAAAGTGGCCTTTTTGTTGTTGTGATTATGGATGCTTTTTACCATCTTAAACAACTTCATGTTTTGCTTTTTTTAATAAACAGTATTATAATGGTATTTTTCTGTCCCGAGTAATATTAATAACCATCCATTTATCCTTTTATCTAAACAAATGTTTGTGTTTTGTTTTACTGCTTTTGAAATGTTTGTGTTCTTTAACTCATTGTTCAATAGACAAGATTGTTTTGTGATGTGACACATCATCAAACCCACTGCTAAACGGAACTGTAGTAACACAATTTAGAGAAAGATACATCATTTATAGATATTTTGAAAAACATTTGTTTGTATAGGGGCGTTTTACTGCACGTGATATCTGGTCAGAGCCACTCAGATAGTCAATCTGTGAGAGAAGCTGCAGGTGGCACACAGTCTGGGCCGAGGAAACAACCTTTACGTACATACTATTATTACAACCTTTACAAAATATACTCTACTCACAGCAGACCAGTGCAGCTAAGACTGAGCTAAATAATACACAGTTTCAAAATGCATTGTGAGAAAACAAATAGAGTCCCTTTTTTTTCATTTTGGAGCAAAATTCCTGAAATGTATACATAATAGAGAACTGCTTCAATAGTAGATTTTTACTGAAAAAAGTGTAATACAAACTCAGTTCCACAATCATACAAATCATTAGTTATTGAACAATTACATTTTTGTTGTTTGTTTTTTATGATTTAGAGTATTGTAATTGCTTTTTCTATCATGTTTTATTTATGAGGTAAACATATCTCTCTCTTATAGTATTTATATATTTAGAAACATTATTTATAACATCCAAAATGTAAAATTCTGGCATACACCTGTAAGCGCAAAGGTTTTTTGCTGCCATTTGCTGAAAAAGGAAAACTGTTGTTGAGAAGCAAAAGAAAATCAATGAATAAAGGCTTGTCCTCTGCACTTATAGACCACAATATAGGAGTGTTTATGTTTTGTTATCTGCCTGCATCAAGTTTATCTGGACTTGTAGTGTTTCAGTTTTGCATGCATTTTCACAACGTGCCCTACTTTCAGGGTATAGAACAAAAATAACACAACATATGTATTTCTACAATACATTTACATTAGAGAAATAAAATGAGAGGTGACAGTAAAAGGCCATTTTACTAAGAAGGAGCTAAAGTAAATGATTGAGATGGCCTTTTCAAGAAGTCAGCATTTTTTAATTGAAATCAATACGCTCTTTTATTTTACCTTTATTTAACCAGGATAGGTCTCATTGAATGTCCTTCAGAGAACAACCATATGGGTCTTTTCTCCATGTGGCAAGAAGCAAAGGAATTGATTCAACGAAACAAGTCTTTAATTCTTCAGTCGCTCTCAATATTTTAAGGAATGACTCCAACTTATCTCACACAGCTCCTGGAGGAAAAAGCCCCTTTGAAATATAAGTCAGCCACAGTGTGTTAATACCTTGATTCTTCCATTGAAATAGAACCACAATAAGGTTTTGAAGGAGGAGTTGTCTGCAAGTAGATAAAGTCACACGTTGGCAGAGTTTTAGGGAGTGTGGTTAAGTTTTCCCATCAGCACTATTTGCAGGGTTTTGATTGGTCAGCCCTATCAGGTGTGTCTCAACAGATTGCATAGGTTCAAACGTTCGATAAAAAGCCAGCATGGGTCGAGGAAAATCAACCTGACATCAATCATGAAGTCTCTGGTCTTTGCTCTGCTCCTAGGAGCTGTGTGTAAGTATGGATTCATTTAGAAAATCCATCAACACTAAGAAAACAAATCGCTAAATATATCTTAAGTGAGGAACATTATTTCTCTCACATTGGAGATTAAATAATTAAAAAGAAAACAATGAGACAGAGGAAATACAAAAATGTTGGACACAGGTATTCCTCCTTTGCAGATTAATAAATCCTTTTTTTGTTCAGTTGCCACAGAGGATGACAAGATTGTTGGAGGGCAGGAGTGCACTCCCCACTCTCAGCCCCATCAGGTGTCTCTGAACTCTGGCTACCACTTCTGTGGAGGCACCCTGGTCAACGAGAACTGGGTGGTGTCTGCTGCTCACTGCTACAAGTCGTGGGTGCTCCTCAAACGTCAACAAATTAACCTCACAAAGCATCCCTTTCCTTCAACCTGTCTCACTTGAAACTTCTATCTCTTTTGCAGCAAAATGGACATAGTTCTCGGTGATCACAACCGCTGGTTCATGGATGGAAATGAACAGATCATCTCTGCTGAACGCGTGATCCCTCATCCTAACTACGAGTCCTGGTTGGTTAACAATGACATCATGCTGATCAAGCTGAGCCAACCTGCCACCCTCAACAAGTACGTGCAGCCCGTGGCTCTGCCCAGCAGCTGTGCCCCCGCTGGCACCATGTGCACCGTCTCCGGCTGGGGTGTGACTATGAGCTCCGGTGAGTATCAGACTCCTCAATCTCCTTATGTTACTCAATCTACGTGTCTATGTGTACATAATTCATTTTAAGAGTGTTTTGAAGACCTTGTGTTGAAGACCTTCCTTTTTAATAAAGCCTATAGTTACAGCTGGTTTAACATTAGCCTACGTTTGTCCTCCTGAGTCCTACATTTTAAGGTATTTTACTGTATATTTTCTGTCTTTTTGTTGTATTTGTATCTATTTTATTTGTTGTTCACGTTCTATCATGAGTTTTATAAAGTATATTTTAAACTGTCATCTATGTTTGTTAATCTGTAAAGCCCACTGAGACAAGCGTATATTGTTATATTGGGCTTTATAAATACACTTTTATTTGAACTGATTTGTCATTGTGTCTTTTATTCTGCGTCTCCACAGCTGTTGACAGCAACAGGCTGCAGTGCCTGAACATCCCCATCCTGTCTCGTGAAGACTGTGATAACTCCTACCCCGACATGATCACTGATGCCATGTTCTGCGCTGGAGACCTGGAGGGAGGCAAGGACTCCTGCCAGGTATGCGTGTCTGCTGTTGCAAAGTGCACAAATTACTTGTTTAGTGTCCCCTACACTTTCATAAAAGTTAACTGTATTTCAAACTGCTTTGCTTTCTCATTCTCAGGGTGACTCTGGTGGTCCTGTTGTGTGTGACGGTGAGCTGCAGGGTGTTGTGTCATGGGGCTTTGGGTGCGCAGAGAAGAACCACCCGGGTGTCTACGCCAAGGTAAAAAAAAACACAAGTTTCCCATAGCAATCATTTATTTCTCAATGCGTGCTGTGATTGTAACTTTTTCCAATTCCTTTTCCCTCTCTTGCATCAGACCTGCATTTTCACAGACTGGCTGCAGAGCACCATGGCATCTTACTGAGACCGCTCTGATAACACGGTTATTACACTGCAAACCACCGTGCCACTGAAAGTATGCCTGTTGAAATAGAGTTTGAAATAAAATGGTAAAAAGGTTGTGCTTTTATTCTGCATCGCTCTCGTTCACTGTCCATTTGATCCGTCTGTCAAATCAACATGACAAATTAAATCATCTTAATATCATTAAAACCAGTGATTAGTGTTATGCTTTATTCTGGGATTTAAATCAAAATGGCCTTCAGAATGGGGTACAAAGTATAGATTAAGAGATCAACAAATATTGTATAACTACATATTATATATAATAATCTTTGAACAACACAGGAGATACTGTGACCCAATGAGCTAACAGGTTTCTTGGCATAATATTTTCACATGATTTAAATAAACATTTTCAATTATTAGATTGGATAAATCAAAGATTAATCTTAAATGAATGATATATGTTATATTGAGTATGTATATACACTGGGGTCCTTTGTATTTGTATGTGTGTTATATAGCCTAAATGTATGGAATAAAAATCATGCATTCAAAAATAAAAAAAGAATAAAACACAAAATAATGCAGACAAATAAACATGAATTATCCTCAATGTGAAACGCAAAGTTAACATGTGGTCTTGTTAGTACATCACGTTATCCTCCCATATACAACTATATCAAAAACATTTTTGAACCCAAAATGCAATCTTTCCACATAACCAGTTTATGTTATTGCATACACCCAGTAACATCTCGTTTCCATATTAGCAGGAGCATAGCATAACATGTGGACCCTGTGCAGAAGCATCCTCTATGGTCCCTCAAAGCATCCACAGCTCTTAATTTTAGTATCTTTGAGTCTTTCCTCACTTGTCCAAGGTTAAAGACAACCACAGCAAACAGGCTGCTTGACACATCATTTTAACTAGAAAAATCAATGAATAGAATCCTCAATGAATAAGTAATTAAAGAAATGTATACACTGAGGCCTTCTGTATTTGCATATACTTGATATAACCAATTGTTGTTATTCCATTCAAATCAGTCATATAAGGATGCGATTATGTCATTAATGGCTTTGATGTTGTCTGACCAAATTCTTATAAGACTAAGTTTGAGTGTTGAGTTCAGCAGTTCTTTGAGACACAACACAGGTTGCAGTACACACAGTATTGTTCCAACACAACACGACAAAACAGAACAAACTGAAATGGCCTATCCAGCAGCTCAGACAGGACGGCATCGTGTCCTTTTAAATGCGGTGCCAGATTACAATCACTTCTGTCGAGAAACTGACAAGTCGTTGCCCAGACGTGGTACTGACCTGACCCGCTTAATGACCCGGGAAGATGCAAGTGAACTGTTGCCCACGAAGGAAAATTCTGGATGGCAGCGCACCCCTTCCCTGGAGGAGAAGATCAAGCACTACCTCGAAAAGGGCAAGTTTCAGCTCAAAGAGAGCAGTACTGCTGATCTGCGGCCAACCCGCCTCCCAACCAAAACAAGGGGAGCACCTGCAGGACGACGCTCTGCCCCAACTGGGGTGGAGTCATCAAAGAACCGTGGGAAAAAAACAGGAGAACGGTTGCCCAGATTGGACACTCCTAAAACCCGGGTCACCAAGCAGGAGAACAGTAAAGAGGTGATGCAGGTCTATATGACAATGACACACGAACCATTGCCCAGATTTGCCACTGAGCAAACAAAACGGATTAAGAAGCAGCAGGGGCACCTCGAGCTAGGATGGATGAATTAAATGGCCGATCCACATCCTCCCTAACCCACTTTTTACTCTCTACCTTTAAGTTAATGTTTTCTCATTGTTCCCCCTTTTCCCCCAAGTTCATGAATGGGTTTTCTCCAGGTGTTCTGGTTTGTTCCCGTTGTCTGAATGTATCAGGTTATGATACACAGCGAAAAAACACAACATTTCCCAGCTGTTCTACATTCCCTCTCTGGTCCACTCTTTACCCCTCTGGCTTTATTCTAGTTTTCCTTTATTTCTCTTTTTCAGGAAAATAACAGCGCCAAACTGCAACATCCCACATCTCACTCCTTTACTGTGTTTTCCCACTGTTCCTCTCTACGGTTATTACAACAGGTTCATATTTTACCTTTATTTCCCACTTTTCCATGAATAGGTTTTCTCCAGGTGCTCTGGTTTTGTCCCACAGTCTGAATGTTTCAGCAAAAAAAACACAGTATAATCTTTAAAGAGTATTGTACTTATTGTCTTAAATGGAATAAGTAAACTGTTTAGTGTTTTAAATATTTATTACATGTAAGTAATTACAATTTTGATTTGAAACTAGCGCTAGAGACCGTAAACGTATAAATAAAATGTTTGCTGGAAGTGATACTGAGTTAATGAAGTGATGGGAAGATTGTTCCCATCACGTCTTGTTTGAATGATGCGAGAAAACACAGCTGGCAGCCGCGTTGAAACTCCAGCGCTTACCCCCAGTTTCCACCGGGTCCGTCTGCGCCGCGGCGGTCGTAAGGATCGCGGCCACTCTAGTCAATGGGTGCTATTCCACCACACGCGCCGCATTACGGCTCACAGGCTCCCAGAAGCGGCTCGGCGCAGCGCTTCTCTAAAATTAGGATGAATCCTATTTTTGCCGCGGCACAGCCGTAACATAAGGTCGGGCAGGCAGCCCCCCTTCGCAGGAAGTGGAAAGGTGAGCATCCGGGCCAGGCCCATCCCCCACATATACTAATTTAGCCCCCTCCTTCATCACAACACCTCCACTACGATACGCACAATGGACGACGAGGTTTTCATCATGGAAGTGGACTATTACAATTATTATTAACTGTGTCTGTAGACTACAACACAACAAAATAGGAAATTTATAACAACAATAAACACAAATTAAACAGACACAAAAATAAAACATTTAACTACGTAGCCTACTTACTTTCTTGTAGAAGTACAAATGTCCAGGATGCCCGAATCAATAACAAAACTGCGAGCCTGCACGCACGACGCTACGCTTCTGAAACGCTTCTGGGACGCGTCCGATGGGTTATGGTGCTAGAGGAGGTCGGACCAAAACCGCGGCGCAGCCGTGACGAGGCGCAGCGCAGACGGACCCAGTGGAAACTGGGGGTTACATGTAAAATGTCTGTGGCACAAACATGCTTCCATAACTACTACTGCTACCGGCAAATTGTAACGATCAACTATCTAACATAGTTGTGTTAATTAAACGCACAAGGGGTTCTTGAATGAACTAATATTATAAAAAGGCAAACCAGAATTGTTAACGCCCAATCTACTCCTTAAACAAAATAAACAGAGACAGATGTCATGCATTGATTCATTATATTGACAGTTTTCCAGCCAGACAACACAAACAAAATTAAACAATCCGCTCTGCGATAAATCAATGTGTGGCCGTTACAATATGAAAACCAGAAAATTAAAATAAATAAAATGATTTTTGACCACTTTGTTGTTCAGATATATCACATATTTGTAACTAAATGATACATTAATTGAAACAAAACACGGTATAAACTGAGGAGTGCGTCTCGTGAGTTTCATGTATTTTCTTCACTCCGCTGGGAAACTGCTCTCATGTCAAGACAACACACTCTCACTCCCTAAGCGTCCAGGAGCGACGTTTGGTCAGTGTCCGTGGCGTCCAGTTGTGACGCTCCTAGGCTCCTTCAGCTTCATAAAGGGACGCAAATAGCTTTCAACTGATTGCAATGTATTCCCATCTGCGGCGGGATTTGTCGCTCATGGAAGCACGGCATTCGTTTGTGTCGGCTGCCCTTAAAGGCAATGTGAGCGTCCATTCCCATTGGATAACGGAGAATTGTACACCCGGAAGTAAGTATTCCTCTTACTGTCGATTGATTTTACAGTGATATCTGCACTACTCATCGACTAAAAAACACCAGATTATCCTTGTTAATTACACAACATTGATTGGTTTAAATTGTGTGCAATGCTTTTGTATTTTTCCCCTTCGATTCGGAGAAACAAATATTTTTTCGGAATAAAGGATGGCAGAAGACACTACACTACCCAGAATCCCCAGCTATCGTTTGGACTACACCATGTGCTCTGTTTGACAAACCCCGTGATAGTCCTCAAGCTCTGTGATTGGAGAGTGTGCTCCGAGGGTTACGCCGATTCTCGAACAGCACTTGAAATGGGATGGAACCACGGCAGACTGTCCAAAACTGGATTTGAACGGGTCCACCGCGTCCCCCCCTCCCCCACCCCGTCCCCAGAACTACACATGCTGGCTATTCTGTTTCGCAACATGTTCTCTATCTATGGCACGCCTCTACTGGGAGTTGTAGTTTTAAAAGACGTTTTTGTATTTCCCATAATAAGAAGTTGCCAGTATTAAACTTTGTACATCCCTGGAGGTTTAGGGGATAGGAAACACTCAAATTTAAAACATATAATTAATAAATGGGTGAAAATTGCTTGTGCCCATAATGGGCAGCATTAATATATATACCCACATGGGTAAGAAGGTCAGAAGAGCTTTATTTAACAGCTGGTCTTATGTTTGTGACCCCTGTTGTTAATTGATAACATTACATTACATTACATTAATTGATAAGCCTGAAACATGCACTTGTCAAGGTTCAGAGGCAAATTTTGCAAATATGGCAGTAGCCATCGATCAGCTTAAGATAAGATATACTTTATTGATCCCAAGTTGGAACATTTACGTTACATCAGCATGCAACAGTTGTAAATATGCAGTGGTGTTTATTTGTAAATCATTTAGTATAATCACACAAATTCTGTGTTTTATATTTAACAATTCTGTGTTCTTTATTTATTGATTGTTCAATACCTGACAAGGCCGGAGATGAAATATCTACATACATCTTATAAGAGTATAATACATTATGTATAATATCAGTTAAAATAAGTGCTTCAACATAGTTAACATTGCTGGAGGTATGCACAAATATTGATAGATGTCTTGTAATGCACTATTGAGGAACCTGCGACCCAAGTTTTTTCATTCAATGCAGAACTACACCATAGTTGTGTAGGCCTATATGATATGTCAATAAACCTTAGGAAATCTTGAAATCTTGAAAGGGATGTGCAAACTAGTCATTATATACAGTCTTTAATGAACTATTAGTAGAGAATAACGAGTAATTAATATACTTTATAGGGATCCTATTAATATCTAATAATAAAAATAATGAAATTCAATAACATGCTTTAACCACTAGGTGTCCCTTTATATCAGGTGTGCACCGTTATGGTGTAAATACAGCCTATCTACCAATTGGATCAAATATAAAAGTCAGCCGAATTAGTGTTGATACTGCAAGGAGACGTATTGTGTGAAAATAAATGTAAGATGTTGTTTAATGACTGATATATTTATGATCCATGTCACGTTTCCAGTTCCTCATGTTTGTCTAGAAGTCTTCTCATCAGGGCTCTATAAATACAGAACTACGGCAGATATGTAATATTTAATGCAGCCGAAACGTGTATTACAATGCCGTTATGTGATGACTTTCAAAGAGAAAAGCAAGCACACTCGGAATAAAGTATTATTTATTTATTTTTTAAATGTTTTCGGTCTGTTTCCGTTATTTGTTAATGACGATGTGCTGTGAGATGTGAGACTGGAATTGCACAGGGGAAAATAACGTAGGCTATCTTTAGATGCGGATTTTGTTAAACTAATATGTTTGCGCTGTGGACCAACACTATACATTGACGGGGAAGGGGGTAGCAATAAAGATAACACCATTAAACAGTTACACAACATAACAGAAATAATATTGATAGCAGCGTCCCTAGCAACCACCTTGGTAATAATGAAAACGTCGCGATTTCCTGAAGTAATCTTCGTAATAACTAGCAAACTAATGATCATGTACATCCACTGCACACATAATCTGAAATAACAACTCATATTTCTCGCATCAAATGACATCAAAACGCATTTTAATGGCCAAACTAACTTTAAATAGGCATTTTCCACCGAGAATAAAACGAAGTTCGGCCATGTTTTCTTTTTCTGTAGGGAGAAATTTGAAGATCACGTGACATAGGCCCTGTCTCAGGTCGACTATTTTCATTTCCTCGCTCCTCGGTCCTCGGTCTCACCGGAAGTTTATTTGTCTGCGCCATCTTGAGTACCGTCCCATGCAGGGGCGGACTGGGACTAAAATTCAGCCCTGGAAACTGACCCAGTCCGGCCACATGAAATATCAAATGTTAGAAATTCGCTGTTTATTATTTAAAGTTTTACGTCCGATTCGCTCCTTTTTTCCTCTCTGTGCACAGCTCCAGTTTGGGCATTGGCCTGTCATCAGATTACATTTTTAGTTGCTGCTGTAGCGGAAGTTTAGTACAATTATTTTTTGATGAAATTCTCCACCCTCCATAATTGCAATTGCTTCAGTTGCTTACTACTTTTTAAGGGTGGTGATGACAGTTACAGTACGAACTGAAGTTGATGCGATTTGATTGGATTGTGAGGCATGACGTGAGCCTCATCTGATTGGTCAATCCCTCCATTTCTTTTCAACAAGGGAAGCCAATTTTGGCTAGCCTCCTCTCGCAACAGAGTGCAATACTGTTTCATCATAACATCTAGAGGGGCGCTGTTTCACTCTTTGTAAAATACTCAAAGAGAATGGGGGAGAGATGGGCCGGCGGAATAATTACCGAAACTAAACAAAGTGTTTTTATTTATTTATTAAAATTATAACTACAATCCAAAAAAACAGGGGAAGCCTGGCTTCCCTTGGCCTCCAGGAGAAAACGCCACTGAGTTCAAGGGATAATTCTCACCCACCTCTTGCTCTTGCCCTGCACGTGTATGTGCCAGTTGAGCTGGTTCTTCCACCAGCTCAACTCTCTGTCCCTCATCATGAACGCAGGAGGCTGGCTGTATATCTGAACTCACACCCTCATCATTCTCTTCATCATCTTGCACTTGTTCTAAGCTGCTGCTGATAGTGCTTGTAGCAGCGCTGCTGCCAAAAGGTCTGTCAATTTGCGACATTTATATGCTTCACCTGCGAGTGACTTCACCTTTTTCTCTCTTGCCTTCTCGGCCCCACCTTTTTATTTTTTTATTTTTTTATTTGTATCCATGTTTTTTCATTCTCCCTGTCTGCCGCGGCGTCTAATCCCTTCTCTTCGTGTAGCCGGTCTTTTTTCTTCTTCGTGTGTGATTATTTGACAGATAAGAACCACACAACTGCATTAGCGGCCTCTGTCGGCCGTCAGTGCAATTTAAATGATGACGTTAAACTATTTTTTTTTTTTTAAAGGGCCGGCCGGCCGTTCTGTGGTTCTCCAGATTCTACAGATGGCCAGTCCGCCCCTGGTCCCATGGCTCTTATTTCTGCCGGAGGACCGAGGATCGAGGAGCGAGGAGCGATAATGGAGGAGCTATAATCGAGGAACCACCAGACCATCCTCCGATGAAATCCTCAGACACCCGCCCCGCCCCCTTACTTTGTATCGCTCACTGATTGGACGATGCAGTGCATGAGAGCAGTTTCCCAGCGGAGTGAAGAAAACACATGAACCTCACGAGAGTCACTCCTCAGTTTACTGTGTTTTGTTTCAATTCATGTATCATTTAGTTACAAATATGTGATATATCTGAACAACAAAGTGGTCAAAAATCATTTTATTCATTTATTGGAAACATTTTCATGATCGCTTTTTTCATTCATTTATTGTCATTTCCATTCAGTCAGTCATTAAGTGCTATTCAAATGTTAATGTGCTACATATCCACACAAACAAACAAAGTGTGCAATCCAATGAATGTTAATCTAACTGGGTTTTGATAGATAACATATCTCTTTTTCTTCTCTCAATTATTTTATTTCTATTGTGCACTCTAATCAATATTAATCAAACTATTGTTCGTTTATACATTTTAAGAATGGCGTTTATCTTTTTTGAGAATGAGTTCTTATTTGATTTTATTTATTGAGGTCTACAACAGATGATACAAATGTTTGTGTCAGTAAATGTGTGGCGGGGGTGTTTATGAAAATAATGGGGACAGAGCTGCTGTCAGACGAACAGCTGTGCTGCGTCATCACAAACGGACGTCGCTTCACGTGACGCTCCGGAGGAAAGGACGTCCCATTGCTCTTAAAACTCATTTCCCTGCTTCTCGTGGTTTCCTTGCGTCCCTCCATGCTTCCCTGGTGGGAGGGACTAAACACAGGGAAACGACGCAAGTGAGGGAAGCAAGGATTTAATTTAACCGACCTGAGACGGGGCCACGCCAGCCATTGGAATGAATGGTGAAAAAAAACGGGGTTTGTCAAACAGAGTACATGGTGTAGTCCAAACGATAGCTGGGGATTCTGGGTAGTGTAGTGTCTTCTGCCATCCTTTACTCCGAAAAAACATTTGTTTCTCCGAATCGAAGGGGAAAAATACAAAAGCATTGCACACAATTTAAACCAATCAATGTTGTGTAATTAACAAGGATAATCTGGTGTACTTACTTCCGGGTGTACAATTCTCCGTTATCCAATGGGAATGGACGCTCACATTGCCTTTAAGGGCAGCCGACACAAACGAATGCCGTGCTTCCATGAGCGTCAAATCCCGCCGCAGATGGGAATACATTGCAATCAGTTGAAAGCTATTTGCGTCCCTTTATGACGCTGAAGGAGCCTAGGAGCGTCACAACTGGACGCCACGGACACTGACCAAACGTCGCTCCTGGACGCTTAGGAAGTGAGAGTGTGTTGGTCAAGAAGCATCAGATCAGTGCATGCACTGCCTCGTCCAATCAGTGAGCGATACACAGTAAGGGGGCGGCGCGAGTGTCTGAGGATTTCATCGGAGGATGGTCTGGTGGTTCCTCGATTATAGCTCCTCCATTATCGCTCCTTGCTCCTCGCTCCTCGCTCCTCGCTCCTCTGGCAAAAATAAGGCCATTGGGACGCTACTCAAGATGGCGCAGACAAATCAACTTCCGGTGAGACCGAGGACCGAGGAGCGAGGAAATGAAAATAGTCGACCTGAGACAGGGCCAAGGAAACCACGAGAAGCAGGGAAATGAGTTTTAAGAGCACGTGAAGCGACATCCGTTTGTGATGACGCTGCACAGCTGATCGTCTGACAGCAGCCAGCTCTGTCCCGTTATTTCCACACACACCCCCGCCTACACATTTACTGACACAAACATTTGTATCATCTGTTGAAGACCCAAATAAATAAAATAAAATAAGAACTCATTCTCAAAAAAGATAAACGCCATTCTTAAAATGTATAAACGAACATTAGTTGGATTAATATTGATTAGAGTGCACAATAGAAATAAAATAATTGAGAGATATGTTATCTATCAAAACCCAGTTAGATTAACATTCATTGGATTGCACACTTTGTGTGTTTGTGTGGATATGTAGCAAATTCACATTTTAAATAGCACTTAATGACTGACTGAATGGAAATGACAATAAATGAAAATGTAAAACGAAAAAAGCGATCATGAAAATGTTTCCAATAAATGAATAAAATGATTTTTGACCACTTTGTTGTTCAGATATATCACATATTTGTAACTAAATGATACATTAATTGAAACAAAACACAGTATAAACTGAGGAGTGACTCTCGTGAGGTTCATGTATTTCTTTACTCCGCTGGGAAACTGCTCTCATGTCAAGAAGCATCAGATCAGTGCATGCACTGCATCGTCCAATCAGTGAGCGATACACAGTAAGGGGGCGGGGCGAGTGTCTGAGGATTTCATCGAAGGATGGTCTGGTTTTGATTGATTGATTGAAAAGTTTATTAACAGCTTGTATATTGGGTACAGTACAGTACAGCTCAAAACATACAATTGTTAAGGGGATGCAGACCAGAGAAAGACTTTCGTCTTGTTTACATCAGGGTCCCCCATTTCCAATTCATCATATCATTTAAGACATATAAGACATATTTGACATACAGATGGCTTATTTACAATTTACATACAGGTGTTTTTTTACATACAGATTGCTTATTTACAATTTTCATTTTAGATTTCGTTCTAATACATCCTAACCGGACATTTAAGACATGGTGGTTCGTCGATTATAGCTCCTCCATTATCGCTCCTCGCTCCTCCGGCAGAAATAAGGCCATTGGGACGCTACTCAAGATGGCGCAGACAAATCAACTTCCGGTAAGACCGAGACCGAGGAGCGAGGAAATGAAAAATAAGAGAAGTGAGAAAGGGCCTTCTTCTTCTTCTTCTCTCGTTTTTTGGCGGATTGCAAACAACTTTAAAGGTGCATACCGCCACCTACTGTACATGAGTATGAATCATCATATCAATCCATCTCTTAACCTACGATCTCATAATTGTTTTTTTAAATCAACAAAAAAAACATGAAATAAATAAAATAAAATCTATGATCTTTCCTGACCGAATGTTACATTATTATTCCTACCCCAGTTTCACTCAGGAAGGTAAACAGTGCCTTTCTGGTAGCTCTTACTCCCTCTCCTTTTGTTCCCAAAACACCAACCACACTCCATTCTCTCTCTGCCTGTAAAACTTTAGCCTTTAGTTTTTCTCTTTCAGCTTTATAGATGTCACAGTGTAACAAGATATGTTCTACATCTTCTTTTACTCCACAGTTCCCACACTTGTCACTGTCACTTTTCCCCATGAATACAGCGTACCATTCAAAGCTGTGTGATTTATTCTGAGTCTAGCTATCATGATTTCCTTCCTTCTGTTTCTTCCTTTATACATATTAATTGTAATTGTCTTTTGTGCAACAAGCAATCAGGAACACAGGTGGCATAACATGTGTGATATGCGCATGCATAAATGTATTTCCCCTCAACAAATATATACTATTCACTGGCGTTGTATAACAGCAGCAATTTACGATTTGCTCACCTGCAGCCAGAAGGTGGGGCACCAATATATTATAATACATTGAGGCCATGCAGCTATAATAATGATTTTAGCAAATCACCGTGTTTTGCATTTATAATAAAAATAATAAATAAACAGGCAAATATAACATCAAAAAGATACAAGGATACTAAATAATCACAATACAAATCTATATAATAAAAACATTTTCTGTGGTTCTTGGCTGACAGTGAGTACAGCGGAACTATTGCTCCCTAGCTCCGTGACCAAGTCGGACACATTCAAAGGTGCACCACCAATGTCAACTTCACATCGACATTACTGACCTGACCTCATGTTTTGTAATAACATTGAAGGTACTGCTTCATGAAGTAGACAGAGGACGCGTTGAAGAGATTATACCCTGGAACATTTTCACGTTTTGTATAGTGTTTCTGTTCTTGTGACTCTGAGCGGACAAGATGCGCCTCACGCTGCAGTTGTTGATCTCCCACGGCCGGGTGGCCCGGAAGATGGGTCTGGGTCCGGAGTCCCGGATCAACATGCTGCGGAACCTTCTGACAGGACTGGTCCGGCACGAGAGGATCGAGACCACCGCGGCCCGAGCAGATGAAGTCCGCTTCTACGCTGAAAAGGTACCGACCAGGACATGCTAACATTGCTAGCTGCCAAATAAGCTAATGTTACTGTACTTTGAGCACAACAAATGTGTCAAATGTAAATAATGTAATCATGACATGCACATTTCGACCTCTGTTGCTGCAAAGGATCAATATGCACCAGCTATTTAGAGTGAAAAAACACTGATATAGTAGAAATAAGGGGACCTGAGTTAATGTCAGGCTAACATTTAATAAACCTCTGGCATTATTTAATGTTAAAATGATTTAAAGTGTACATTACAATTAAGTTTAATTGAATATCTTTAACAAATTGAGTTATAAAACAACATACTTCGTTGGCCTTCCTAGGACATATAATAATAATAATAAATGATATATGATATTTATATAGCGCCTTTCAATGGACCCAATGTCGCTGTACATGGTGGACAAACAGACAATCAAAGGGCAAATAAAAAATAAAGGAAGCCGGGGGACCAAGAAATGGCCAGGGTGAACAGGTGTGTTTTTAATGATGATTTAAAGATGTCCAGGGAGGCAGCATTACGGATCTCGGCAGGAAGTGCATTCCAGAGGGTGGGGTCCGCAACACTGAACGGCTTGTCACTATCAGTTCGGAGGCGAGAGCCGGGGATGGAGAGCAGGCTCCGAGAAGGGGTGTAGGGATGGAGGAGGTCCGATAAGTACTGGGGGGTGAGGGTATGGAGGGACTTGTACGTGAGGAGCAGTGTTTTGTATTGAATCCGGGACTTGACCGGCAGCCAGTGTAGGTGGATGAGGGTGGGGGTGATGTGTTGCCATGGCTTGGTGCGGGTGAGAAGCCTGGCAGCAGAGTTCTGGATGTATTGGAGCCTGTCCAGGGTTTTGCTGGGAACCCCGGACAGGACTCCATTGCAGTAGTCCAGACGGGATGGGATGAAGGCGTGTACAAGTGTTTCTGCCACAGAGTCAGAGAGTGAAGGCCAGAGTGAAATAAACTGGGGTTTTAAAAGGCAAATGGACCTTATGCAATATTTATGTTATAGGAACAACATTTATTTCTGTCTCCTGATGTCATGGTCAAGAGATTAAGATATATAGAGAGAAAAAAACACTAACAAAACAGCCCTTCAAAATTCAAAATGGCTGCAAAAAAGTTAAAGATATAACATATTTTAATATTGATACACAAATATGCAAATTCAAATACAGCATGATATCACATCAAAAACCTTATTGGAGGTGTGAGGGTTGCATGATTTATTTTGTTTCTATAGTCTCAGTTTTAATCTAAAATCTTCATCCCACAATGTCTAACTTTATATAAACAAGAGTATTTTTTATATAAATACGGTTTTAGATGCAATATATTCAGATTTTAATTATACACACACACACACGTCCTGACTGAATGCGTTTCTTGTTTTTGTTTGTTCCAGCTGGTTGACTATGCCAAAAAGGGAGACACTGATGAGAAGGCGATGAAAATGGCCAGTTTTTGGCTCACGGTACGTGCAGCTCTTCTCAACTTTGTGAAGTGACAAGCTGTTTCACTCTATATGTAAAACAGTTCATCTGAAGTTGTGTTTTTCGTGTTTGCTGCTCTTTAGGAAAAGGATCTGGTTCCAAAGCTTTTCAAGGTCTTAGCTCCACGGTTTGAGCCTCACTCAAATGGATACACACGGATGGCACGCATCCCAAACAAGGAGAACCTGGACAAAGCCAAGATGGCCGTCCTGGAGTACAAAGGCAACCCCTTCCCGCCTCTGTATCCTGTGAAAAAGAAAAACGAACTGGCACTCGTCAACCAGCTTCTCAAAGGCTACAGAGAGGAGAGGGCAAAAGCTTGATCCTGGATCAGTGATGTGCTGACGGATGATGGTCGGGTGAAATGCTTTCAGACGCTGCAGGTTATAGACACTATTTCTTCCCCAAAAACAGTTCCAAAGCTCCTGTGTCAATGTAAGCCAATGACATTTCTGTAAATGGACGATTATTACTGATTATGTATAAATAAATATTATTTCTTAAGAGAAGGAGATTTGCATAATCATTTGAACAATATCTGGGCAACGCAACATCAGTGCAGAAGAGAAAATAAATAGTTATCACTAAAGCCTTCTTCACACAGCGGCCTGGGTCTGAAACCAACCTGTTGCACTTTGCTCTCTGTCATATGTTCACTTCTCCACTTTCCAGTCTATCCAAGTTAGGGTAGTTCAGTCAGACAACTCACGTGTTCCTTTAACATGTTTATTAGAAGCAGCATATAGTTGAGTTTGGCGACTAGGCTCGGGCCTCATCACTCCAGAGATATACATAGCACGATGAGTGATGATTAAATAACTAACCCCCGAGCCTACAGGTGGAAGCTGGGGTGGAAGCTGGGGTGGTGGTGGGGCAGCAAGCAGCAGCGACGTCGAGGTAGCTGCAGCAATAGCAGCAGCAAGCAATGCATGGAGAGAGATCTGGCAGGTTAAATAGAGCGGCATATTAAGGAGACTCTGTTTGGTTGGTTGTAGAGTGGCAAGGGGCGTTATGTATGAATGCAGATAAGTGCTCGAGGTGACTGCCTGAACTAGCTCGCAGGCTTCGCCCCATTTATGAGACAGAAAAAAAGGTGATCAAAGCAGCAGAGAAAGAGACATCCTGACCTTTCCTTATTGTTGGTCAACATCAGATCATACATCTACTGTAATGCAACTGCATAGCCTTTCTTTTTTAAATAAAGTCCACCTGTTTTTTTCTACATCTCCATTCAGAAAGAAAAGCCCTCAGTTTAACTCGGTGGATTCTGCAGAAACCCTTTATAAGTCGATGTGTGCATGTGAAGGGTCTTCTCTGTAATACATTGTGCCGTGTTCTTATTGTGTCATCCATCCACAGAAACACCTTACGATATGTATTTTAAAAACAAAAATCAAAGACGGTAATCCCATATTATCAGACTATTGTATTGCAATACATGTGAAAGGCAGATGTAGATAAATAAAAAGGAGTTAGTGACTAAAATATTCATTATATAACCACAAAATATCTCCTGAACTGAACACACACCGTCACAGAATAATTAAATAATTCTGGTCCTTTCCTGGCAGTGATTAGCCTGAAAGCTATTTACAAATATAGAAGTGGTGAGCATGCAGAGTTGCAGTTTGTCAGGAATCTGCACTTCAGTGGTCAGAGCGGGAATCTGGCAGGGACAGAGAACATAATTAGGCTATCCTACATAAAACGTCGACCAGCCTGCAGTCTGTCCCTGTGGTGTTTTTACTTTAATGAAGCCTAATGAGAACAGATTCTAAATATGATTTACGGATATTAGATAAACTCTTTTGGACGCATGCCCTCGTCCTAACTGGAACACAGCAGCCAAATAACACACACCCAGACGAGCCTTCTAATAAAACCATATCTTTTTATTATTTTGGCAAAAAGTGTATATGTACAGCGTGTTTAGAGTTGTCATTTGACACCATTAAAATGCATTTGAACAGTGCTTTAGTGATGTGCTCTTAACCAGATCGCTCTGAGTAGCCTAAAAGCTGTGCTGTTGTCTGTCATGCATACATAATCTCTTTGCGTCAAGTTCTCCCACTCCCAGTGTCTCAGTTCTGTAATTGTACGTCCATATACACAACGTTTGAAGCGGTGATAGTGTCAGTGAGCATGTCTGTGTCTATTAAGTCAAGTAATGGCAGACATGCCAACAATCAGAGTTAACGACTAATACTCTAATTCAAGTATCATTCGGTTTCACAGACTACGTTACACCTCTCACTACAATCTTACAAGTTACACACCACAGTCCTAACATCCTACAGTACTCCATTACAGCAAGACTGCCATTGATACATTTCTACAAGTCAGAAATCAATAAGCATCTTCTGGATTGCAGAAAGCTAGTGGTAAACTCAGGGACAATCTCAAATGACAGTTCAATGTTAAATTACATTGACTTAGCATGGTACTTTGCCAGTCGATGACATGACTGTATTTACAGGTGTATAAATGTAGAATACTACTTAAGTGTAAGTGGCGTGAATACAGGTTTCAAAGCAGTCCTATAAGGTGACGGCATCACGAATAAACAGACTAAGACCAGGAACATTAAAGTGCTCCATGCAGGACAGACAAAATGTACACGTGTTACCGTTTTCACAGTTCATCTACAAGGCTTTTTTTGTTATAGCTCAATGGTAGGGGATACAAAACTAGTGTTATTTGTTCAGCTTTTCGCAACGTTGGAATTCAAAAGTGAAATAAAGCCAACAAATATACTAGACAGGGGTGACAATGAAGTAACTTGTATTTTAAAAAAGACATCCCCCCCTCCCCTGCTCTTACATCCTGGATGCTGAAAGTATTATTAAACGAGTATTGTAGTATTCCAGTTACTGCAAAATCACCCCTGTCCTTGTGCTGTATTGCATCAGTACATTCACCAACGTCTATATACACAGATATGACATTTTCAAGCAGGAATATTCTGCACTTCAGTTAAAATTCAACTAAAACTGACATAGTGTAATATTGGTTTTATGTTTTAGACAGCGTAAGGCTTCCATCACCAACATTTATCCAGTCAAAAATATACTTAAGACTATTGTATGTATTCACAAAAGTATATATCTCAATACACACAATAAGCGAATATTGGATGGTCACGTACATTTATCAGCTTTCAGGACGGGAAATACGATACAAACATGCGTGTTTTACGAGTACTTAGAAGTGCCCACAGTAAACGTGACATTTTACATTTACACATCAGCATATCAATCCAGAATAACCAGCTGCAATGAAGGCATATAAGAATATAAATTAACCCAACAAACTCCATATAATATCTATGCTTTATCAAAAATGTGTCAAACATAAAAAAGTCTTGTGTTTTTTCTTTTTTACATGACTTGGATAAATGTAAAGGTATGAGTTATTTTGTTCTGATGGTCACAGCACCAACAGGAGTTTATTGATGCGGAAAAAGAAAAAAAAATCCAAACAATTTCCTTTTTTTGAAATTAATCTATACAGAGTGGTAGTTATCTCCGGTTTTAGGTATTTACAAACTCCTACTGACACACCATCAATGCCTCATGAATGTTTGATCAGGAGTATTTCAAGAATTTTGTTCATTTCTGCCTCGTGCACAGCTTTCATCCTATTGCTCTGGCTACATCCACTTTGACATCCTTCTCCCTGTGTGCCTCTTACTGGTCAACTTCAAATATGTATTGCTTCTTTATTCTTTAACACGCTCTGCACTCCTATCTCACAGCCCTTACCCCCTCACTCTTCTAGGTTATTTCTATTTGCAGGTGAAAAGAGACCGTTTAGGGACTTGCTTTCCTGATGATTACTCTACATCGTCCATCCATGCACACTTTTTTTTTGGCTGTCATTGAACAGTAACACCTTCAAATCTCTTTCTTTACTTTGTATTGTCTGTTTCCTTGATTCCTTACCCCCTCTCCTTCCGTCCTGCCTCATGCCTTCGTCCCAAACGCTCCTCCTCCTCCGCTCTGCATGCTGAAATACTCTGTGAAGGAAGGGAGCCGGGGGGGCAGCGGGGGGGAGCGTGAGGTCTGGCGTGGGGGTATCGGAGGCAGAGGAGGGGGTAATATCGCCGTTAAATCAGCAGCAGTGGTGATGATCTTCTGCTCGCTGTTCCTCGGTACCTCGCCTCCTTTACGGGCCACCGTCTCCTCCACCGTCTTCACCGGCTCCTGGAGGGAAAAGGTGAGGTTTCAAGGCTTTATTGTCATTTGCACATTAGCTGTGTAGATATGGCAATGTCACAGGCTCCTCCAACAGTGCAACATATATACTGTATAGGTCATAGAACAGATACAATAGTTCAAGAGAATGTTCTGACCCTCTGGATGAAGGCTACTGTGTGATGTGGACCTTGCAGACACAATCAGTAACACCATACTAAACTCACATTATGACAGCTTCCTCTAACGACCACCAATGCTGTATAGTAGTTATAAAGGTCAAGGTACGTATATCACACATGTTCTAAACTGTATAAAGCATCTTCCCTTTTGAAGCATTCTCCTCAGCCTTAAAGGAAAAACTGTTCTTATTCTACCGGATCTGGAACCCCTTGATTACCTGGGAGTCTATAAAACACAGAGGATTAAGTCTGGACTGATAGATCTTGTGTAAGTGTATTAAGTATGTATTGATGGCCCACCACTCTCCCTGAGCTGTTTGGTGTTTGTGTGTCTTCATTTTCTTGTATGTATTGATTTCTTAACGTGTTGTCTTTTACAATAAACTATGTTATGCTATTACACTTGTTCTGTTTTCCCTAACCTCCAGTCCCTTACGGCCCGTCCACACTACAGCTTAAAAAAAAGCTTGGAGCTGGGCGTGTCTGAAGCTCGACCAACAACCAATCACATGAATCTCCCGCCCCTGACACACAAGCAGCGGTTTGATTGGCTAGAGCTTGTACTGGCATATGATTTGATTGGCTGACGCTTCCACCGAAAGCTTCAGAAGCTTCAAAAGTTGAACATTGCTCAGCTTTTGCAGCCTGAAACGCCAGGAAAGCTCCGCTCTGCTTCCCACAATGCAGTTCGGCGAAAAGTGACGTCACCCCATTCAAAGTGAATGGGCAGACGCGTTGGAAACCGTTTTTGAAGCTGTCGAAGCTGTAGTGTGGACGGGCCGTTACAAACAGACCCTCTGGTAATTAGTGCCTGGTACTAAAAACCAATATACATTGAATATTATATGACGCCTATGTTTTTATATCCTGGTGGCACCTGGAATATCTTTGACAACCTCCTTGATCCATCTTTTTACGTTCTTAATACATTGCAGTCTCCCAAATGATTTGGACTGTTTAACACGGTCCGTATGTTTACATGTACAGTACATGTGCTGCACTTTATCAATGGCTCATTAGTCACTTTTTAAAAGTTACTAAAACAGTGAGATATATAAAAATACCAAACATTTAGATTTATTTTACCTTTATGAACTTTGCCCACATTTGATAAACCTTTGGCATATTTATTTTATCTGTAAATGGTTTTTCTAGACATTTCTAAATGTGTCAACCAGATACCACAGAGGCAGATGTGGTAACTGTTTACCCTTCAGGCCAAATGCCCAAAACAATCGCACTGCATGCCGTAGGCCTACTGTTTTTATGCAACAGAGACAAGACTTACATTTATTTTTCACCAAATCACCTTTGTGCAGTGTCTTCTAATTAGATGTCTTCGACAAATGCAGCTATTCTGGTGGTAGGTTTCTAACACAGAAAATAGCAAAGACTAGATACTAAAACATACTGGCTCGCATTAAAACATCAGGACCTGAGGCCTGTACTACGAAGCAGGATTTTCGCTTAGCGAGCTAACTTCAGGGAAAACTCGGGGTTTCCGGTCCTACGAAGCTGGTTCACTTCTTACCGGGCTAGATCTCCATGGTAACTTATGCTGTGCGGCTAATCTTCTCCGGAGCAGGTTATGTTGCAGGCTAAGAGCTCAACTCAGTGAAAGCACCGCCTGCTGACCAATCAGAGCTCAGTGTGCGGAGTTTAAAGCGATCAAGTCATATTACAAGAGAAAGGAAATACAGAAAAGCTGCCGTTGCAGGAAAGACGGCCGGCAAAAATCACCGACTGTGTGAACGTGAACATTAATAGAATATCACCTCCCATCTTCAGAGCAATCTGACTATTATAACATTAGCGTTAAGAAAGCTTACTTAAATATCTGCCACAACACAAGTTACCGAATCAAAGTAACATTTCAAATATAAATTAAAGAGTTGCCATTTTACCTTATCAATCAAAATGATCTTAGTTATATTATACTTTTGGATATTGTTATAATTTAAGTCCCTTTTTATACAAAGAAAACTTGATATATTATTTTCTTTTTCATGACTTTGTGTCATGCATCTTATCATCTCTGGTTTGCTTTTGGTGTTTTTTTTGGTATATTCCTGTATTGTCTGCAAGCTCTTCTTCTGTCATTTCTGTGCAGTATGAAAACATATCCACAGATTTAAAAGTTCCCTAAGCTAGAAGATTCATCACAGCAAACACAATGCCTTAATTTGCTCTTGTCACACTTTCCATTAAATCATTATTTCCCTGTGCCTAAAGTGTTTTCATATCAGTGTGCTGTGTTACGCTGTGCTTACCGTCATTCACCACTGGCAGTTTACTCCAAGACATAATCCCCCAAAAACATGTCCTCTCACAAACTATGTTTCACTGATGACTTCCAATTTGAGGCATCTTTGTTAGATGAGACAGCAATTAATTTCAAGCTAGGTTTGACACGGTAATATTTGCATTTTGAAAGCTTAAAAAAATGAATAAAACTTAGATTAATCTAATTAGCCTACATATTGCAAGCACTGCAAAATGCTACGTTAGGGTAGATTAAACTGGATAAAGACACACATACCGTCAGGGCTGTGGAGAAAAGCCCTAAATATATGGAGACATTTAAATATTGTACACACCAGTGGCGAACCGTGTCTATCACAACTGGACCTTCTGTAGACACACACACCCCTCACCGCCGCCCCCCCGGCGTTATAATGTCCGTCTTTTCACGCCGGTTGTTCAACAACCGGCGTAAACGGACCTTCGCGCTATCAAACAGTGAGCGTGCGAAGTCCTGTTCAGATGACGTCAAATCCAACGGGATGCCATAAATAAACTACACAGAATCACACTACACACCTACGCCATGATTACATTCAGGCAGACTGTAGAATACAACCTCTCTGGACAATTTATATACTTATTGAAAACAAGCTACAAAATGTACTAGCTTGGAAAATGCCGTTTATACTTTTTAATAAATCAATGTAGCGAAAATTAAGGCTATCAACTTTTAAGACCCCGCGGACACCCTGTCAAAGTGTACTTGTTTTGTGAATTGTTTACCACGTGTGGTACAAAAAATAAAATGTTAATTCATTAATGAAATATTGATATTTTACCCAGCCCTACATATAGCACACGGGCTACAATTCTCCCTCTAATGATTTTATTGACCTTTTACCTGTTTCTGCGATGTCATTTACGTCACAGCACTTTCTCTTATGTGTCTTCTACTTCAACAACTTCGATCTAAGATATTAATCATGCACCCATAACCATGTGGAGCTACACTCACTGAATGGATGGAGAAAAGCTCAGTGAAGTTGGGTTGCGAGTCTCCCAGGAAGGAACCGTTTCCATATGCATGATGGGGGAAACTCTCCGCCCCTTCGCCTGCTTTTGGGCTGGACAGCAGGATCCCGATCTGAGACGTCCGGACGTGATATGGGAAGTTCTTATTGGCTGCTGAGGGTCGTGTGATAACCTTAAAAGGGACAAAAAGATTACATGTATACTCTATGTATGGATCATTTCTAATAGCTAACACATAACTAGAACATATAGGTCCCAAGTGAGAAGATGTGATTGTAATGCATGCAGTGAATATAAAAGGGGATTTCCGTAAGCAGCGCAGACTAGAACAATGTGTCAAAGGTGAGGATGAGGTAGATAATGATGTGTGGAGGAGACAATCAGCATGAAGCAGTTATGACTCAAGGATAGTGAATAATGTATGACTGACAGCGTCAATAATGACTCTTGAACAATGTTAACTATGAAGGGTCTGCATAAGCGTGTGTGTGTGTGTGTGTGTGTGTTACGCACAAGGAAGACAATGTGGGCGTAGAGGTGGATGCCGAGCTGAATGCCGTTCACGATCTTCTCCCGAGCCCAACGAGGAATCCCAAAGTTGGCGATCAGAGCCATAACAGGCACTGCGAAAAACCTGAAAAAAGACGAGTAGTGATTTAGGATAATAAAAAACACATTCAAAGAAAAGAAGAGAGTTTTTAATGGCGAGGAAAAGAGAGGCAGACAGAGAAGAAAGAGATCTCACAGAAAGATTGAAGGAGGGGAGAGCCATAGATAATGAGGCGGGAGATAGTGGTGCAATGAGAGTGCGAAATAAAAACTGAGATAATATTATTCTTTGTAATCTACTCTCCATTTGAAGCTCGTGCTCTTAAATCCAGTGAGTGAAGGGCAGTGAAGCCGAGGAGTGTATGTAGAAGAGTTTCTGTTCAAAAAGGGAAAACACTTTGCAGTAAAAAGCGATGGGAGAATAAATTATTCTAATGGTAGAGACCTCATCAGCTGGGTAAAAATAGATGTTTTCCTCTAGCAATCATTCACTCAAGCACAATTATCTTATCTGTTAGCAGAGCACAGAGGTTGGGAACACAATGCTGTAGAAGGGCAGTGTAAAATAAACAACTTTTCACTCCCGTGCCGCTGAAGCATCGGCTATCTTGTGCACATTTTCACACAGCGGCATAAATTATTCAAATTGAAGATAGCTCAAATAGAGAATAGTGTATTTTGCTACTCCTGCAATCTCACTCAGGTGCTATTATCCCGGGGAGGGCAGAGTAGTGGAAGCAGTGCGGGTCTCACCATAGTGTGTATGTGGTGAAGAAAGGGATGTAGAAGGGTTGTTTCTCAGGGTAGTGTTTGAGAGACACCAGCACGGCGTAGCAGAACCAGACGTAGGCCAGCAGCTGCAGGCCCATCAGCCCGTATCCTGCGGGGCTGTCGTAGGCGTACAGCACCTCACCTGGGTCAAAGAACTGGCACAGGAACATCAGGAGTTATGCCAAAATGCAGACTCACGCAATAAAAAAAGATTAGAAAATAAGCATTTCTTGGCTCGGCTTCACATTGTAATCTGGAAAAGAACAATATTGTTTAGATTTTTCAAATACTGTGAGCCATGTTCATCTCTCTGAATATATTGTGCACATTTCTGCATAGCCCTGCACTTTAAAATATAATACACGGCAGTATCAGGGTATATGCAGGAATCCTGAAGTCAAATGTAAAACCTTTTAAAGACTTTTTTAAGACCCTTTCCGTACATTTTAAGACCTCATCGCCACTTGGAGTTTTAACCGGTTACATTGGCGACACAAGCACTTTGCTATATACAGTATTGACTGTCCTTCCTCCTTATCTTCCAACCAAACTGTAGAATACAACCTCTTTGGACAATTTATATACTCATTGAAAACAAGCTACATAATATAATAGCTTGGAAAATGCCGTTTAATACTTTTTAATAGCCTTAATTTTCGCTAAATTGATTTATCAACTTTTAATACTTTTTAAGACCCCTCGGACACCCTGAGTATATATATTTAAATTTGGTGTAAATACTTGATTTTATTCTTTTTTTAATGTTATATATTTTCTATTTATAATCGCTATTTTTTTACCTCTTACAACTTATTTTCTTATCTTGTTTATGTTTGCACCACCATACACCAAAGCAGGAATCTTTGACACCTTGTCTCCACAACTTGGGTGTCAGAATGTGTGTGTGTGTGTGTGTGTGTGTGTGTGTGTGTGTGTGTGTGTGGCTTGCATCTGCGGACACCAGATTGCATTTCACAGTCCAGTGAGTGGACAGCGATGGCCATACAGGGTTACCTCTTGCTACATAATGCATAGGTTTTACGGCTCGGTGTGTTTTTTGGATCCAAGCACCCGAGTCATTCTCCAACTCCAGGCTCAGTACCAAGAACACTCTTCCACTCTTTATTCCCATTTCAATCGTAACCTAGTTTGGCGTATTTTTAGCAGGAGCTCCCCTGAGTTTTGCTCTCTTGAATAGCAGGGTCTGCGAAAGAGGGCATGCGGCAGATGAATGACACTGCTTCAGATCCGCATTTTGAAGAGTATATAGGCTCCGCTGTTGAATATAGCTTGGATAATTCCCCTGCACTAGTCCCACTGGGTCATTAATGGGCTGTATTCAAAGACTGTAATCTACTGTCCTTGATTGCGGCATCATTACATCGCCAGCGGACTGTGCAGGAGCCTATGCAGCATGCACAGTAAGTAATGTATGGAAGTGTTGCACTCCCCAGTGTCTAATTAATTCATGAGCTCTCGTGCTCTATATGCTATAACATCATAGCGGCTGAAATATGTTTCTGTCTTCACATGCAGAGACGCAGTGTGATTAATGAGAGTGTAGATCTCTCAGTTTGCTGATTAGCACAACTTTTAATCGGCAAGCCTTAAAGAAGCGGTCATTGATATAAGATGTATTATCTTAGGTACAGCAGCGTGTACTACAAACCTCTTAAAGAGTGTTTTAGTAGGGAGTCGTCTTGTTGTTTGTTAGTTTCATCATTATCATTTTTTTAAATTAAACAATCAATTCAGTGAGTTGACATAAAAAGCCCGTACAGCCCACGTTAATATGGATAGTCTACTACGATGAATAATTACGATATCGTTAAAAAAGCTTAAAAATAATTGCAGATACTGTGTTGACAGTCTAGTCAGAAATATTCATGCTGTGCTTAGATCAAACGCTGCTTTCAAGACACGTCTGAAGTGATGTTATTCTGTTATCCCCAATTAACTGATTCGTTTTTGTCTAGAAAGTGTTAGAAAATAGTGAAAACCGGCCATGGCAATCTCCCAGAGACAAACTGAAGTCTTATTTGTTCTGTCAACTCAATAGTCCAAATGCACATAAGATAAAGTTATGTAATTGACATTCTGTGATAGACACACACATTTCAGAAGCTTCAACCGAAGAAATACTTGAACTGAAATTATTCATTATTAAAACTGTTGATAAAGAATTAGCATTGCTGAAAATAACTGACATTTGAAAACTCTAAATTAAAACCAATAAACCCGTTTAGCTTTGCAAATTTTAATACATTTTTTTATTGAAAAGTAAATGTTACATCTGTGGATTTTCAACTCACTCACTAGGCTTTGTGGATTTTATACATTTCCATAGATGTTGAATAACGAACATAACCTAAGTAGCCCAAGTGCAGTGTGTGTGCGTGTGTGTAGTACCTCTGCCTCGTAGATGAAGAGGATGACGTAGGTGATTGTGTAGACGGTCATGTAGATGCTCAACTTAACCGACCCACTGTGACTGATCCTCGCCCTGACACACACACACACACACACACACACACACACACACACACACACACACACACACACACACACACACACACACACACACACACACACACACACACACACACACACACACACACACACACACACACACACACACACACACACACACACACACACACACACACACACACACACACACACACACACCACACACACACACACCACACACACACACACACACACACACACACACACACACACACACACACACACACACACACACACACAAGTTAGCGGAAGATAAGAAACGAATGCAGGCACATTCAAAAGGTACACTGACAGAGGGCGTGATGCAGTGAAACACACACACACAGATTAGTTCCTCCACACACAAAGCAAAGACAGCCTAATCTAAAATGCAGCACAAAGGGACTGATGTGCTGAGCTTAATACATATAAAATGACAGGCTGTGTACAAACCTGTCCTCACTCACAAAAGCAGAAATTAATACTTCTTTATTTGCAGTCAACAACTGAAACAAGCATTTCCAAACATCTTTCACTCAGACTAAAGTAACCCCACACAGCAGAGGAACACACGTTGCCAGGTAGTTATCTGCAAAATGTCACAATGCTACGGCAGATAAACAGCCGTGGTTTAAGCTTGATGACGATGCACTTTTTAGGTTTAGTAACCGGGGTTTTAAGAGGGTTTAAGTCTCAGAGATCAGTCTGTGGAGCCCAGAGGAGGATGTAATCCTCGAGTTGAAAAGCCAGCTTAAATCTTGCAAGCTCAGTTTTCGATACAAGAGTTCAGAGATTCAAATGAGCCCCGAGCACGACCAATCTTGTGAGCAGTGGTTTAGATGATGACTCACCATAAATCAAAGCCTGTTATTTATCATTTAGCTGTTTCTTGTATAAACACTGACTTAAGCAACCAACGTCTAGAAACGGCTTGGGGGAAATCTAACAATGTTTAGGAACAGTTGGCTGGTTTTATAACTGGACTTTCGACATTGGAATTGAAAACCAGAGAGAGCTCTTCAATCGTCTATTGTGCGGGCTATTTGAAACAACGCCTGCCCGAGCTAATGTCCACTAAGCCTCGCCAGGAAACAGTGAGAGAACCATTAGTTTGTCAGCTGCAAACACCAAAACAACATAATGTTCACAGCAGAGCAGCATCCATCTATCTCATTCCCCCGACATATCAGGTGTTCATCCACTCCATCGCACCCGACGTACTAACTGACAGCTAACAATGTCATGAGATACTTTTATGATTGTGACCGTGAGAGACAGTGGCATAAAAAAACAGGATTGCATGAGAAAATAGAGACAAATATATACATGAAAATAAGTTGCAAACCCCCACCTGGTGACAGTGAACCCTTTGCCCAACAATATGAGCATCAAAAGGAACACCAAGAAACTGACGGAGAACAGTAATTTCCCTGGAGACGGACAGAGACAAAAAGGGAGAAAGAGAAGAGGGTAATTAGGTGGAGGTTTCCGAATATGTACAATCAGTGGGGAGAGACAAAATCAGGTACACACACACACACGTGCAATATCAAACCACTTCTTCACTGCACCCACATTCATCATCGTCCTCTCATTCATTCTGCTCGGGCTTTGAGTGATTTTCCAGTGCAGAGGCAGTCAGTCAGTCGGTCGGTCGGTCGGTCAGTCAGTCAGTCAGTCGGTCGGTCGGTCGGTCGGTCGGTCGGTCGGCTAGGATAGGTCGCGGGAGGTCAGGTCGTCGGTCGGTCGGTCGCGGTCGGTCGGTCGGTCGGTCGGTCGGTCGGTCGGTCGGTCGCAGTCAGTCAGTCAGTCAGTCAGTCAGTCAGTCAGTCAGTCAGTCAGTCAGTCAGTCAGTCAGTCAGTCAGTCAGTCAGTCAGTCAGTCAGTCAGTCAGTCAGTCAGTCAGTCAGTCAGTCAGTCAGTCAGTCAGTCAGTCAGTCAGTCAGTCAGTCAGTCAGTCAGTCAGTCAGTCAGCGGCCGATGAAGGAGAAGAACTCACCGAGTAATTTCAGGCTGCCGTTGCCAACTCCATCTGTAGCGTACAGGCCCCAGTAGACACAATGGAACAACAGGCTGAGCACTGCCAACGAGAAAAACACAGGGAGGAGAGGAATTGGAAAGAAATAAGAGGAAGGAGAAGAGAAGATAAAAAAGGAAGTAGATGTCAGAGATGCAAAGTAAAGAGAAGATAGAGAAGAGAGGAGACAGGGAGGTGATAATGAGGAAAGAGAGAGGGCAGGGGAGAGAAATGGGGAGTGGGGAAGCGAGACAGAAAAGAAGAGGAGTTGATGAAAAAGGAGAGGAAAGAGAAACAGAAGGCTTGAGAGAAGCGAGGAGGAGGGAGAGGGAGAATTTAGGGGTGGCAGGAGGATCGCAAAGGGATTTGAAAAGGGGACACGCAAGCGAGACGGAGGAAGGCAAGATAAGAGGGGTGGAGGGTGGAAAAAGGAGAGATCGGCAAAGGAGAGAAGGGGGGTGTTTGTCAGTGACAGCATGCTCCACTGAACACTGTAGCGCAGTACGGCTGTTTGCAGAAGTTCTTATTCAAAGGCTAATCAGGCCGATCATATCTGGGCTCTTGAAGTGAGGATTAAGATATGAGATGCTGCAGTCGTGGAGAGGATATTTGTGTGTGTGTGTGTGTGTGTGTGTGTGTGTGTGTGTGTGTGTGTGTGTGTGTGTGTTCAGGACAGAAGCTCTCACCTTCTACACCTGCCGCCATCATAAACATTTTGTAGGTTGTGTGAAGAAGCTGTCTTCCCTTCAGGTTGTCTGCATGAGAGAGGAAAATAACAGGAATCAGATAGAGGCGGTGTGTGTGTGTGTGTGTGTGTGTGTGTGTGTGTGTGTGTGTGTGTGTGTGTGTGTGTGTGTGTGTGTGTGTGTGTTGTGTGTGTGTGTGTGTGTGTGTGTGTGTGTGTGTCCAGAGATAAAAAGGATGGAGATATGCTAACAGATGGCAAAGGAGAGCGAGACAGGCCAGATAAAAGAGGCGAGCGGACATCAGTATGCACCCATCTTGAGCTGGTCGTCTCTAGATGAGGCCGCATATATATTTCCCTCGCCATCTCTCTCCCTAAGATTTGAGGAAATATGTTTAATGCGCTTTTAACCAGACAATTTTATTACCAAAACACTGCGAACACAAGTGGCCCGGGGGAGACATTTACAGGGGGGAGGACGGGTCATAAACGTTCACACACACTCACAGCTGCCCTGAATAAACACAAGCTTCTGTATCCAGCATCCTTCTGTGGCTTCCTCAAAGGTATGCTAATGGTGGCTATCAAAGGATTTCCCTATAAATTGAAATTCTGTCAACTTAAATATTTTTCTCAAACATTTTTCCCATCTTTTATAATCTGCACACGCCTACTGCATTGTGAATATTGTTTTGTTAGGTGTAGAAGTAATGAAAAAATAAAGTCCCTTCAGGCTTGTTTTTCTTCTATTTGTACAACACTCTACATTGTTATTTGATGTCCTTTGTTTGACTTTAACTTGTGCAAATATATAAAACTCAAGCCTGCGTTTCAGTGAATTCTCAAATAAAGCTGGCAGAAGAAACATGCACACGGGGAACATACAGCCGAGCATTCACAGCCTTCTCCCAATTTGCATGAAATCACAAAAATATTTCAGCAGGACTCAAGATATATTTGCACATCATTACATGGCCCTATTCCTCTGCAGAATAGCAAGCAAAGCAAGAAATACACTTCAGCTAACCGCATTTAAAAGGTCCACCTCTATTCCAACAAATCTACTGAGTTGTGGAAACATTTCACAACAAAACCCTCGAATAACATTCTGTAAATTAAATGATGCCAATTTTGTAGCTACATTACCAGAGTCCTTTCACTTTAGGCCTTAGTTTTTCCATATTAGGTACAAATCTAATTTCCTTGAATAACTTCTGTGAGATTCAGCTATTCAGATTGTTTACTATTACTAGCCCTACAATTTAAAGCCTGTATGTGTTTGCACAAATAAAGTTGATAAGAATTGGATTTGTGATTCTCAGCAATTTGAAAATGACATTGAATACTTTGTTATACTAGAATCTCCTTGTTACTCTGGATAACAGTGGCAACAGTTTTGATTGGAAATGGATCCACAAAAAAACAAATATCCCCAATAAAAACCATTGACTTTTTTCCATAATGCTCATTTTTGAAGCTGTGAGCACATAAACAAATACACTTCCATTGTATGTGGGCGTCTGCAGAGAAGACTCAAAGCCCTTGGTAATAAAACAGTTTGAATGTTGTTCTCAAGTGAGTAGAAAAAAGTATTTGAGCCACACAAAATGTCAGGGTTATTGTGCCGCTTCATCCCCACTTTCATTACATTTAGTCATTTTCATTGTCATATACTGGATGCTTTGATTGCTGCAAAACCCGATAAACACGCGAACACTCTGAAAAGTAAAAATGTCTTTGGTTGAACCACTCGTTTAATTCATTTTAAGGGAATACAAGTCTCCAAAAAAGCGTTATTATTTGGGCTGTTATTCACGTGAACAAGATATTTGGCTGACAGAACCTGGAGAAAGCAGGAATGGATTTCTCTGAGCAGTAAGTAATTCCTTAGAGCTCTTGTTATTGGCGCTGTGAGCTTCCTGTGATAAACTCGCTTCACTAACCTTATGACTACCGCTAGCTTCTCCATTAAACCGAACACTTTTACACGAAAAAGCAAACCTCACTCTTGCCATCTTCTCTCTCTGTTTCTCACGCTCTTCTGACAAACCCCATGCACTGATCAAATATAGGCACATGTTTCCCCTTTACTTATCACAGAGAAACATGAGAACGTACTCCTCTCCCTTTAAGAAACCATGTCAATTTTATAATAGATCCCAAGAAAAGGTACGCTTAATGACTTCTGTGGGCTTTCACAGTACGATTAAATTGGCTTCTTCGTGGAAGGAGAGATACAGTAAGTGGAAAAGAGAGTACTTACAGGCGAAGTAGCAGGAGAGGACGAACACCAGGAAGAAGATCACCAGGAACGTGATGTCCGTCTCCAGGATTCCTGTGAATAAGGGGAAGAAAAGGTATAGGAAGAACACATAATTATTGATTCGAAAGAAAGACGGAAATAAACAGAGGTTGGAAAAGGAGGCACATGAGAGGAGAGACAATTATGGACAGAAATATCCAGGTGAAGAAGAGAGGGAAGAAGACATTGAAAAGAAGAGATGACAAATCCAGAGGCAGGTACGTGATGAGGATATTTAATTCAGAAACAGAGAGAGAGTTACCGGAGGAAATCAGGGGAGAGGGAGATAGTAGATAGTAGATGTAGGAATAATTCATTTAGAAGCTACTTGGGCCTCCTATTCCGTTCATCCATTCCTCTCAGTTCATTTATCATCATTAATTCATCCAGCCATCCCTTCATTATTGTAATTTGTTCAGTTCAGTGTGCTTTATTGGCCGTGCTAAATGGTGTTGGCTTGTGCCATCAGCGATTCTTTCCACAATCCCTCTCGCCCCGTCTAATCACTCTTACCGAACTCATCTGCAGAGAAATGCTGCGTCCAGAAAGACTGGCCATTGGTCAGCTTCATCTCGTACTCCAGCATCAAGCCTTCGCCCTGCGAGAGAGGAGAGGAGAAGAGAGACATGAGGCAGGTGTGATGAAAAATGCATCAAGGTTTTGTGATCTGTACAAAATGCACATTAAAGCTTTATGCTGTACTGGACAATTCTGTAGGTGGGAATGGAAGAGAGAAGTAACTACTGCTGAGATATATTTTTAAACAGCGTTCTTAGAAAGCTTTCAGTATGAGACTGAGGATAGGAGAGGACCTTTTTGGTGAGAACAATATGATAGCCCAACTTAGAGGTTATGCTTTTTGGGTTTTCCCTTCCTGTAGTGTGTTGTAGGGCTGCTCGATTATGGCAAAAATCATAATCTCGATTATTTGGGTCAATAATTGATATCACGATTATTAAAAACGATTACTTTGAAAACATCCATTTATTGAAAAAAAATATTTGAACAGTATGTTTTTAACAGTTGATTACCCTGAACTTTAAATATAATTCAACTGAAAAACCAATACATTTAAAAATAAATAAATAATCGTTTTATTTCGATTAGGCCTATTGTTTTCATAATCGTTGCAAGCCAAAATCGTAATTGCGATTAAAATACGATTAATTGAGCAGCGCTAGTGTGTTGTATAGGTTGTTGTGCATAGGGTGCACAAAAACATAAACCCTCCCCCCTGAAACGCCTCCATTGAACTCCTTTCTTTACTTCCATAACAAAGTGACATCAATATGTAACACTCGCTATTCGCTAACGTTTCAACCATAGGTGTCAACACATTGTACGTGATTGTCAGAGGGGCGGGATATCTAAGCGGTCGACCAATCACAACAGAGCCGGCCAGCTAACCAATCAGAGCAGACTGGGCAGCACAGGCAGTATGAGAAAAATAAAGAGCTCTTTGATCATTAAAGACTGTAAACATGCCACAATAGAGGCACAACATATTAACCTGAAAGTTAGCAAAGGTGGGCCCCTTCAACACCAGCCTTTTACAATTACATTGTATGAACCTTCATGATATTTGATAAGAACAATCTCAGGAAAGATATCAAGACTGAGATTATATTTCTTTCTGCTGCAGCTCTGTAAATTACAGTTCGAAATGTGTATTGCAGATTTCTTTTATTGCAGAACACATTTGTTTTAAGACTAATGCAACTGGAAGCAAAACCAAAACAAAACTTATTCTCTCAAGTCCTCAAAGTAAAAGTTTCAGCCAAACAAGAACTTTGCAATACAAGTTTGTAACCCTCTGTTATCATTCGATTGGACTACGCAAATTAGTCATTCGGGACAAAAACGTCCACAGTGATACTGGAGCGTTAAACTGCATTTTTAATCAGCTCCTATCTACAACATTAACAGAATACGAGAATAACTCAGTGCTATTCAGTTGGTACCAAAAAGAGCTGAAAATAAACACAAAGCCTTATTAATAATGTTTATGTGATGACTAAGCAAGTAGAGGTTTGTATTGCTCAAGCTCTCAGAAGGATTAAATACGACCACAGCAATGCAGACTTTAAGACAAGGAAAACAACGATATGCCACCAAAGGAGAAAAATATAAATTCCAGAGGACGTCTCGTCTCATATCACAATGTCAACACACCAGCCTGCAACAAATCCGTGAAAGAATGAAAAACATCTTGCGCTGTTCGCTTGCTGTTTATCACGAGACACTTCTGCATTTGAAAGATAAATGAATCATAATGTTGCAGCAGTATTTTTGTCGAGTGAAGAGGGAGAACGTACCACATGTGAAGATAGTTTGATGAGATGTGTTTGAGTTCCCGCCTACCACTGCTTTAATTAAACAACAAAAGCCCACATTTCTTCAAAAACTCCAAATGCTTCTTGGGGAGGGACACACTGCTAGTTTAGCTGCTCAGTGTAATTGTGTCAGAAAGTCAGTCGGTCTCTCGTGGCCTTGAGGTGCTTCGAGATCCCCGAGGTGTGTGGAGGAAGTTAGTGTAGGAACAAAAAAAGTTATCTAGGCTGCTCTGAGAAGATGACCCAGAATAACAGGAAGGAAGCATGAATGGATCCAAAGCAGGAGTTTATCTGCTTTAATGCAGTGTTCTCCTTTTTTCTATTATTAACTGTTATTGTGACATGCGTATTAATTATTTGTAAGGCTCATTATAATTATATAATTCGATCAGATAACATTTTTCTACATTGAGATGTTACGGAAGAGCACAGAAAGAGAATATTTGTTAACATGCAGGAAGGAAACATATTGTTAAGGGAATAAACCTACCTGTATGTTAAACCCCTCATGTAATAATACAAAATAAAAAGTGTCAAACTCAAAGTGAATTTTGGGGAGGTGAGAAAAAAGTATAATGGGTAGCAGAGACGAGGTCAGTGTGGGGGGGGGGGCAGAGATTGGGTTGACAATCAGAGCACAGAGAGCTCATTTCACACACACAAGTTCAAAGCCGATGGAGTTTGCGCTTGTTGCGTTGGAGCGAGGGAGAAGAGAGAGAGCGATAGAGAGGAGAAAAAAAGAGACTTTGATTTCATTTGGCAGTCTGAGACTCCATCTCACTCCCTCGATCAAAAAGGGCGAGAAGCATGGAGCGTGCACTGCCACAAAATCAATACAGACACAAAGAGCGAGGAGACGGGGGTAAAGGGAGTGATAGATGTGGAGAGGGAGGAAGTAGAAATGAAAACAGGTAAAGAGAAAGAATGAAGAGCACATGCAAAGAGAGAAGAAGAAGAAACACTTCACATGGCAGAGATTATCTCCCTGTTCACACTGACAGGGAGTCACAGGATGATTGTGGGGTTGCTTGTTGGTTTGAGGTGTAAAAAGGCTTCCACTTCTGATATAGTGTACTGATAGATCACACACTGAATACGCTCTCACTCAAACACCTGTGGGGCCTGAACATCTTTCGCTTCCCTGCGCTGCTGATAACTGCATTTAAAAAGGACTTCTGGGAGTCCTTTGAGAGCGTCGATCTTCTCTCTGGAAAAGTGTGTGTGGACAGCCGAACAGAATACTAGATGATTGTGGGACATGCTACTCCAAAACCACGGAGCATTGAAGGGGTATACCAGTGTTTACTATTGCACTTCCATAACATTTTGGGACTCGGAAGACGTTTTTAAAGTCAGAAATGTCCCGACTTTTTGTCCCTCGCATGGGTTTTACTGTGTTGCACTTTTCCTATGAAACATCCTAATGACACATTTTAATTAGACCATCCCTAGCTCCTTTCACACATGCACTGCAACCATTAAATTATCGAGACATAGGGAGCTGTACTGAATAATCATTTTGACTGGACATTATAGTGAATTTACCCCTCCAGCTCTCTAGTACAAAGTCTGTGTAATGTCCGATTGAGCCAATGTGTGAATAGAGCCGCTCATCGTGCGAAGAATTAATGGCGAGTAAGGGAGTGTTGCTAATGTTAAAACCAGAGGAAAACACACATCAGAGGGTGAAGAAGAACGGAGCAGTATAACTAGTATGTCAGGGACTACGGATGGAAATTAGCTCAAAGCTAAAATCCGGCATTTTCATTTAATTTTCATTTCAAACCTTTATTTAACCAGATTGGTCCCATTGAGATCATCAAGGGAGACCTGCAGAAATATATAGGCATATTTACACTTGAAGCATTATTTGTCTAAAGTGTTCATTAATGTGCATTGTCCCTGTTCAAATAAACGATTAAATTAAAATGAAATGAGAGACTTCAAGATTAGGGATCTTTTTTCTGTAAAGGTTGGCGCCAAAAGACACAATCTTTGGTTGTTTATGACCATGTTGTTGAACTGACTACAAGACAAGTGGGTAACCTGCGTCATGTCCTGTCTGCTGCACTACCTAGGTGCAACCTCTGACCTAAACCAAACTTTCTCCTGTGGTGTGCTACATGTGATTTCAGACAATGAGCGGCTCAGATTCTTCAGATATCGTCCAGAGTTTATATGAGAAAACAGGTCCTGTACAGCAGTTGCCAACTTCTTTCAACGTTCAGATTTCTCGAAGGCAGCCTTTCTTCCCCAGATGCGACAAAGCTCCTCTAAAGCTAAAAAAGACAAGTGTCCCTTTGATGCACCGCTATAAACAGCCTCCCCTTCCCTAGGCTTTCCAGAAGATTTTGAAACCTGGCTGCAAGGATTTGATACCATTCTGCTACAAAAGCATTAGTGGTGTCGCAGCATGTTGAGCTACAACGGGCTGGCTCAGGTCGGCGAGCCAATTAATGAAGCTGTTTGATGGGGTCGAGGTTAGGGATCTGTGTTGGGGCCACTCTAATTCTTCAACAACAATTTCAAAGACCGAAAGAAAGAAATGGCCTTCCCTAAACTGTTGTACCACATCAAATGACCCTTCTAAATGACACTCCAGTTCATATTTTCATACGTATTTATACAGAACAGAAGCTAAAGACACTAACTTCTGTTTCACTGGGACTTTAACCAATCAATTAAGAGAAAATAATAATTAGATCAATAATAACTGTAGATGATAATTACAATAACTGCAGCCCTGACAAAGTGTATTAGTCATACTTAAGTATTGCATTTTGTGTTCACACTAGACAACCTGGTTTGTTCATTTCCTTCAAAAGGAGGTATCTCTCCCAAAAGACAACCAAACACATATCAAATATTCCTGTCATGGTTTCTTATTTATCACATAAAATAAATCTGTTTCAAGACAGAACTGGCTCCCTATCCGGCACAAAAAAGGAGAGAGAGATAAACAATGAAATGATTGGAAAAACTCAGTAGGTGGGTGTGTTCACACTTTTTGTTCCGAAAAGAGTCACCTGGCAAGTCTAATTTCAGCGCTTCCTCTGTCCCCCACAGAGGTAATTTAGTTTCATTAGCAGCAGTTCTGTTCGGCATAATAAATCAGAGGTTGATTTCAGCAATTCAAAGCTTTCCATTTCTCCACAACAACAGTTTGTGTGGTCGATGGCGAGCGAAGCAGCTTCTGCTTATATTCAATTATTGTTATAATTAGATCCAACTAACGCGTTGTATCACTGGAACTCATCAAAATGGTTTTATGAAAGGCAATAAGGGAGAAATAAGTGTCGCTCTGTGAAAATATCTAGATGTTCACTCCTTTACAGATGCAATTAGAGCTGGACTGTATATAATGTTCCTGCAAAGACATCTGTAGGCTTTGATTTACTGTGTTACTCTGGCACTTTACTCGTCTGGGAAATGCTTTGACTGTCGGAAAAACCTCTGCTCTGCAATCTGTGATGACCTGATTTTGATTTATAATGACCACCCCCGATGAAATAATGATAAGTTTCAGCCTTGAGTATTCCTGTAATATTTAAAAAGAAAAGTGAAATAGTTTGGAAATGTTCAATAACGATCAACCTCACATTTTGGCCAGACGATTTTAACTCGTGGGGATCTAACCCTCCTATGGTTTTAAGGGGCTCATGAGCCTTTATAGATTTAGATCCACTTCAGCACAGTAAAGATGAAAGTAGATGAAAGAAGAGCTGTGTAAGTAGCGGCACATAACAGTGAGGGTGCAAGGAAAAAATGCATGGAACGAGCAAAGAAGAAATGAGACAAGTGAGATGACAAGATGGAGAGGAAAATCAACATTAGAGGCAGACTGACGGAGAGGAGGGGAGAGGTAAATGGATATGAAACGTCGTGGTACAGCTTGGTGACAGAGTTGAAAGAGAGCAGGACGCAGCCGGTGATTGTGAGCGACAAAGGTGTGAAAGCGGAAAGGAAGCGAGCGACGAGAGACCAGGGTTGGAAATTGGCTGAGGGGCGCTGCGTGAATATGTCCCCAGGAGAGAAGACAAGCTTTTACAATTTAGTCCGACAGCATTAGGCAGCGTGTCGATCACCCGACGCCGGCGTGCCACAAACCCACAGGAAGTATCCGCTCTCATCATATCTCTCTTCAAAGATTCACACTGACTCATGGCCAGGAGCATGACACTGATAGGCAGACCAATACAAAGTGATACAAATCCAGCAGAAATCTTACTTATTCACAATTTTTTGTATCCCCTACTCTTTCAAACATGAAAACACACACATTCTTCCTTGGATTTGTCCTTGCCTGAAGCCCCTGGTGTTTTGTAAGAGGATGTGTCATCAGTGAGCCGAGATATCGTTATACAGGTTCATGGTTTCCTCACAGAGCGCCCCAGTCCAGACTCACACTAAGAAACAACACCACAGCTGCTGAGGCACCACAAGCACAGCAGTGAGTCCCATTATAAAATAACACAATGCTTTTAAGTCCCTGAGGCGTGCTAATCAATAGGCTACAGTGGAGTGCTTGTAAGGCATGTTTAGCACAGATTAAGCAGAGAGTCGCATACAAAGAGGAGATAAAATAAAATATATTGGAGAGAGATAAAGCTCTTGCCCAGGGGTGAATAAAAGAAATGCACGATAGTGGGAAACATTCAACAGCATTTGATAATTATAAGTAGATTATCAGTTTTTAAATTGTATATGTACATCTATTGCACGTCTGTCCGTCCTGGGAGAGGGATCCCTCCTCTGTTGCTCTCCCTGAGGTTTCTCCCATTTTTCCCTTTAAACTGTGGGTTTTCTCCGGAAGTTTTTCCTTGTACGATGTGAGGGTCTAAGGACAGAGGGTGTCGTATTGTCATACTGATATTCTGTACAAACTGTAAAGTCCACTGAGACAAATGTAACATTTGTGATATTGGGCTATATAAATAAACATTGATTGATTGATTGATTGATATGTGTTTGTATAGCCCTATCTCATTTGCAGCTTTACTATGGTTTAATTGTCTTGCAGTTTTTTCCTATTTGGATTACTTTACTTCAAGAATCAAAAATGTGGCCTGATGTAAAATGCTCAAATGCAAAAGCCCAAACTGGGACAGAAATCATGCTCAAGTTAATTTAAAATGTATAGCGAGACAGCACGAAAAAGTAGCCGGAAAACCTCCAAAAGTGGCACGGAGCCTTCCTCAGGGTGGGCTGGGTTATTTTGCGCTTGAGCTTTTCCCTTTTTAATATCTGATAATGCTTCTTCTTGCAACTGGAATCTGTTTTTGCCGGGTTGTTTTGCTTGACTGCAAAAACTTAAAACTATTATTAAAAAAGCTCTTTGGGCATATAAAAAGCAGATTTGAATAGATCAGTGTTTCTCAAACTTTTTCATACCAAGGTCCACTTAACCAATAAAAAAACACTCGCGGACCACCTAACTCCACAAATATCCAAAAACACATCGTTTTTTACAAATCGCCTGAAAATTGTACAAACAAGTGGCAACATGTGTGATGAAGGTGCTTATCTGGGCTATATCATGCAATCGAAAGTTAAACTTAAGCTCGTTCCATTGCGGAGATATTCCCGCGAGAGTGCGAAAAACTTAAATAAATGTATTTATTTCAAATGTGAAATGTTACCAATATACTCACGGACCACTAGGGGCGCTCACGGACCACCAGTGGTCCGCGGACCACACTTTGAGAAGCACTGGAATAGATGAATAGATATCTAAGACGTCTCTGTATTTTCATTTGGCACCAGTAGCTCAGTCTGTGGGGAATTGGAGATCTGCTTTTAACGTGTTTTATATTTTAGGTGTGCTGTCTTTCTAATTTATGAATTCTAACATGCGTCTGTAAAGTGTCTTTGAGATCCTTTTAAAAGCGCTCTTTAAAACACAATGTATTATTATTATTATTATTATTATCTTGGGAATCAGAGGGTCGCCAGTTCAAGTCCCAGACCAAAAATAGAGTTCGGACTGGTATCGGGAGGTTGCATTTCAACCACTGGGCTAGGTGCCTATGAGCAAGGCAGCAAACACCAACACTGCTTTCCAGACAATGTGTATATAACATCAGCCCACTGCTTCTTATACAAGTATGGTTTAAATCTACATTTCCCAGTGTGTGTGTGTGTGTGTGTGTGGTGTACAGTTATGTGTGTGTGTGACATTTATAAAAAATAGGATTTCTCGCACATCAGAAAAAAAAGAGGACAATCAGAAGGTGAGGGTTTGAATATATACTGTTCCCTTATTGCAAATGTCTACTACTCCCTGTAACTGCAAGTATATTTCATTGCAACTGGTGAAATGTCCTCAACTGTCTTCTAAATAAAAGAGGATTTCTCGAGCACGGGTGACGCTGACGTCGGCGATGATGAAAGAGATGACGGCTGTTTACTCGAAGGGCTGCAGAAAACAAACAAAGCCATTGTGTCTGCTTGTAAGCCCTGAAGCCCCGAGTCCATTTGCATGATGAGGTGGTGGTGGTGAGTCACCATGGCAACCGCCTGGTAATGCACCTGAGTGATGGGGGGTCAGTGCTTACCCCACACTTGCTGAGGGCGATGTACCACCATCTTTCCCTCACGGAGCGGAAACTACGCCCGCCCACGCAGCTCAGGACCTCCTCGTTCCCGTCGCCCTCCACCTGAGAGAGAAGAGACGCATTAGAGGGGGGTCTGAGCAGGATGTCGTTATCTAAAAGACATGGTGCGCTTTATACCTCAGAGACACACTGAATCATCACAGCAGAGCCGAGATACAAAACATATTTCACACCCCGATATAGCCTGAGATGTGGCAACAAGATTCACTAAGCGCCACGACAACTGAGTCACGCTGGCAATCACACTTCCTAATGTGAAAAACAAACATGTTGTGGTGCTTATTGAAACAAAAACAAAAGGGATATTATTTTAAAAAAGGTGTTAAAAGGAAAGCGAGGCCCTTTCTTGTTGATGCATCATGAACCAGGGAAATGTGTGATTCAGAACAATGTTACAAAAACACATTAAAGGCCATAAGCTTTCACCGCCTCTGTGTTGTTAACCTCTTTCCATATTCCTGTCGCTTTTTCTGCATCACAAAAGAACATGCCGTATGAAAGGGGAAAATAAGTTCATCTGTTTGATGATAAAAAGGAATAATGTTATACTCTGTGACAGAAATATCACAACACAGAGGTCGGAGATCAGCTTTAGCTTTAGATTCTGTGTGTTCCTCAGGGAGTACGCTTAGTACAAGTGCATGAATATATGTATGTGTTTGTGACCGTGAGCTCTTACCACACATCCTGACCAGGTATAGTGTGTTGTGAGGTTGATGACCTGATTGTTTTCGGGCCTCAGCACCGCTTCCTTCTGGTAGCAGTTCTGACGGAAGATGACACAGCAAAATCAGAATATATTGGAACAACATTTAAAACATTTAAAGGGGTCCTGATAAGCTCATTTTCAGGTTCACATTTGCATTTTGTGCATTGTTTACATGCTTCAATGTTTAAAAATGTCTTTATTGTACACCCTGTTGTGATTGGTCAACCACTTAGAAATGTCTCACCCCTTAGCCTATCACGTACAATGTGTTGGAGCGCTAACCAATAGTGTCCCAACTTTGAGATTTTAGCCTTTGCAGACCCTTTACATCAGGGGTGTCCAAACTTGGGCCACATACAGAACAATATACGAAGGGCTGGGCCACTCACTTGAGCTGAGGTATATCGCCTTAAGTTAAAAGTTAGCAAAATCAATCAAATGCTGGTTAATTGTGCTTGAAAAAACAGCCTACATCACAGCTCTCTAAAGGGTTTAATTTACTTTATTGACAATATGAAGGGTATATTTCAAGCGTGTTATGTAAGTAAGTTATTGGGCTTTTTTCTTATCAACTTAGATTTGTTAGAAACATGTTTTCTACTTTAATTGACAGAATATATTTGGAAAATGGGTTTATTAACAATGTGTTATATATTTGTACATACATATTTAAGAAGTACAATATAAGACAAACACAAGTTTAATTTATGGGCCATATTTTGCTATACTTTTTTAATTGGCTCAGGGCCGATTCAAAATGGCCTGCGGGCCGCATTTCGCCCCCGGGCCATAGTTTGGACACCCCTTATTTACATGCACAAAAACCTAAATAACACACTACAGGCAAGGGGAAAGCATAACAGGGCCTCTTTAAAACTTCCCTAACTGTTTTATCTACTTTTCTCATCGACTTTTTATTCCACATATTTCACAAAATATGTTTTAATTAAGCCTAGAAATAGTCTCCAGACTTGTTGCATGCAGCTGCGGGTTATATCTGCGTTCAGCTGTTTGCATACTAAGTATCAACAGAGGAGAGCTCTGAAAGCATAAGAGACCAGAGCACTTTACTTAAGACTAAAATGTAGAAAGTGTGTTTAATCGAAAAAAGCAATTGAAATTGTGAGTGGTTTATTGAAGCTGATGTAAGTGTAATTAAAATTGATATTTTTTTGTTGTTCCTTTGATGGATTTCTCCTTGCGTGACTGCTGGGAAATGGTTAGTTCAGAATCAAGGCCTTACTATTTAATTCAGGGTAACTGACACCGAAATCAGTCTTAGAGCTGAGAAACGGTGTACTGCTTGTAGCTGAGTGGAAAATACCTCAACATATTGTCACATCGGTGTCAAAAGATGTCAGCAAGAAGAATAGCATACCCCCAAATAACTACGCGGGCCTGTAAATGTAAGGTATTGGGTCATTTATGGTATTTTTTCTTACAGTGCTAGACCATTTTAGCTCAGATGTTCCTATATACCTGCTGACCTTGATAACAGTTTTTACTCAGAAGCTCACCTCCCTTTAATAAGAAAAGAAACCATCAGATGCTGCGTGCTGATAAAAAACACTGCGATGTTTAAGCAAGGCTTTAAAATGGGAGAGCAGCAGGTATCGACGTCTCCCTACAGCAAATGGTCGCAGTATACATAATTCATTGGTTGTGAAAGCAATTTAATGTCCATTTTATAGGTTGCATCATGTTGTATGTCATAGTTCCAGCTGACATGTACATGGGGAAAAACATAGATAAAGGATTCATGCATGCCACTCCTAGACATGAGGCCCATAAATCCACTCTTTCTGAAAGCAAAAGACTTTCAGGCCTAAGGCTTAAATTATGGAATCAACCAAGTGTTAAATGTACACTGCATGGACCGAGGATGGGAGAATACGTGGATTCATCTAAATGCATACAGTGCAGTCACCTAAAGTATGAAGAAAGAAATTCATTTTGTATTTTTTTCGCACTTTACTAAAGCTGATTGGATTTGAAATAAAACAATGACTAAGAGGCTTAAAGGTAGGGAGGTAAGAGTGGAGAAACCAGCTCGAGTGCGCTAGAATTTGAAACAACGCAGCCGAAAAAAATCTGCCCCTTCCTTCAGACTTCCTTACAGAGCCCCTCCTCCAACACACAAACGCGCACATGACCAATGAGGGCACGAGATAAGCTTGTGCCCAGATGGAAGGCTGACAGGCAGGTAGGCCATCCAGTTATTTTAGCCGGGCCGGCTCAGATGATTGGTCGTGCTTTTTACAGCGCCACGGCTTCCACAGATGACATTTTTTTATGTATTTATTGTCAAAGCATTTAATATATTCATTGCTATCGGGATGTTAAGAGCATTCCATGGAATATAACAACAAGTGTTTCTGAAGTGAATTACCTACCCCACCTTTACAACAAGTCCTCCAACTCATACGACCAAATGGGTCGATTGTTTAAGCCCTTAATACGACCTATAATTACGTTTTAAAGTTGTCGGCCTCTAGTGCTCCCGTTGAATGCAAACGTTACAGAGGGTCGTTTATCCACAAATAACCCTCTCTGTAAAATCCTAAATTGTAGGATAGTTTGGCCATTAAAACGCTTTATGATTAGATTTCTAGCAAGAAGTATATATTGTACTTTTAGAATCCACGTCCAGTCGTTATGTAGGATCTATAGTTTGATAGATATTACGAAGATTATTTGAGGTTTCGTCAGGAGAACGTGTATATGCGGCAAGCTTCCATATAAAGTTACGGGTTGAAAACAGTATTTCCGGTCTCGACGTTTTCATAATAAAACCAATGATCAAATGATTTAACAGTGATATCTGCAGTACTCATCCACTAAAAAACATCAGTTTATCCTAGTTAATTATACGACATTAATTGGTTTAAATTGTGTACAATGCTTTTGTGTTTTTCCCATAGGGTTTTCTCTTTCGATTCTGAGACACACATTTCTTTTTTCAGAGGTTTTGATAGGCTAAAATCACGCCGCAATGCACGTCGGGATATGGTGTTTATGTGATATGAAATCGGAAAACATTAAAAAAAATAATAATAATACTTTATTCCGAGTGCTCTTGCTTTTCTCTTTGGAAGTCATCACATAACGGCATTGTAATACACGGTTCGGCTGCATTAAATATTACATATCTGCCGTAGATATGTATTTATAGAGCCCTGATCAGAAGACCTTTTGACAAACTGGAAGAGATGCCGCCAAAACTGAATACGTGACGTGGACCATAACATATCAACAATTAAACAACATCTTCCATTTCTTTTCACACAATACGTCTCCTTGCAGTATCAACACTAATTCGGCTGACTTTTATATTTGATCCAATAAGTAGATAGTCTGTATTTACACCATAACGGTGCACAGCTGATAGAAAGGGATTTTTTTGTAGTTTTTAAAGATATTACTGATTTTCTGAACTACCTTTCCAACTCCTCATGCAGTTGACTGTTACAGGTCTATACAAGTTTATGGTACAATGCATAAGCTTCACATTGAGAGACTGAAACTGTATTTTCCTTTACCGTTCTGTTTTAATTTCACAATAAAGTGAATAGTCATATTATGTTTGATATTATTATGTTTTATTAACTAGACCACTGGTTTTCTAAACCGTACCTCCTAGTGGTTAAAGCACGTTATTGAATTTAGTTGTTGAATGAGTTTAATTTTTATGAAAACATTTAAATATTAAGAGTAGCCTACATACAAAATAGGGGTCAATGATAGAAATATAGAATAGAAAATATCAAGAAGATACTGTAGTGATCTCTACAATAAAACAGTTTAGTGCAGGACGTCCAAAGATATTAACAGGAGGATGTGCAAAACAGACAAACTGATAAGGCTGAATTTTACTCAGGTGTAACGAAAGTCTGATTTAAGGGTTGTTTATATTTCACATCATTAATCAGAATCTGCAAAGTAACAAAAATAAATGTAGTAGAGTAAAAATACCAGGTTAACCTCTGAATTGTAGTGGAGTAGAACAAAGTAGTACATGTTGCTGTAACAAAAACATTTCCCAACTTGGGATCAATAAAGTAACTTATCTTAAGATGATCGATGGTTACTGCCATATTTGCTAAATGTGCATCTGAACCTTGACAAGTGCATGTTTCAGGCTTATCAATGAACAACAGGAGGGGTCACAGACATAAGACCAGCTGTTAAATAAAGCTTTTCTGACCTTAGCTGTCATGTGGGTATACTAATGCTGCCCATTATGGGCACAAGCAATTTTCACCCATGTATTAATTATATGTTTTAAATTTGATAACACCAATGTGTTTCGTATCCCCTAAACCTCCAGGGGTGTATACAGTTTAATACTGGCAACTTCTAATTGTGGGAAATACGAAAACGTCTTATAAAACTACAATTCCCAGTAGAGACGTGCCATAGAACATATTGCGAAACACACAATAGCCAGCATGTGTAATTCTGTGGGGGAGGGCTGGGCTGGACCCGTCGGTCCAAGTCCAGTTTTGGATAGTCTGGCGTGGTTCCATTCCATTTCAAAGAGCTGTTTGACATTCGGCGTAACCTTGTCGCACTGCCACTCCAACATCCAATCACAGAGCTTGAGGGCTAATCACTGGGTTTGTAAAGCAAGGCGGATGTTGTAGTCCCAAACGATAGCTGGGGATTCTGGGTAGTGTAGTGTCTTCGGAAACTCTGTAGTGTCTAAACTCCGAAAAAACTATTTGTTTCTCCGAATCGAAGGTTAAAAACACAAAAGCATTGTACACAATTTAAACCAATCAATATTGTGTAATTAACAAGGATAAACTGATGTTTTTAAGTGGATGAGTAATGGAGATATCACTGTGTAATCATTTGACAGTGTGGGGAATACTTCCGGTTTTATTATGAAAACTTCGAGAACGGAAATAATGTTTTCACCCATGCTAACTTTACATGGAAGCTGCCCCATATACAGTACACGTTCTCCTGGCGAGACCTCAAATTATCTTCGTATATCTATCAAACTGTAGATTCTACACATCCACTGGACGTAGATTATAAAAGTACAATATACACTTCTCGCTAGAAATCTAATAAAAAAGCATTTTAATGGCCAAACTATTCCACAATTTAGGATTTTCCAGAGGGTAATTTGTGAATAAACGACCCTCCGGAGCGTTTGCAATCGACAGGAGCATGTTGTTTCTTACACGACCACTAGAGGTGCTACACTTTAAAACGTGACTCTGGGTCGTATTTAGCTGCTGAACAATCGACCTATATGGTCGTTTTTTGTAGGAGGACAGGCTGCACCTTTAAGTGCTCAAAATTAGTTTTTTAAGAGGACATATTATTCCCATTTTTAGGTTCATATTTGTATTGTGTATCGGCTCCATGCTTTAATGTTCAAAAAGCTCTTTATTTCTCTCATACTGCCTGTGCTGCAACACCTCTTTTCACCCTCTGTCTGAAACCAGAGCCCAGTCTGCTCTGATTGCTGGCCGGCTCTGTTGTGATTGGTCAACCGTTTAGAGATATCCCGCCCCTTAGCCTATCACGTACAATGTGTTGGAGCGCTAGCCTATAGAAGTGCAAGTGTTACATAGTGATGTCACCATGTTACGGATTAAACAAAGGAGTCCAAATCGAGGTGTTACAGGCGGGGGGGGGGGGGGACTTTAAAAAAGAGCCTTTGCAGACAACGTACATGCACAACAAGCTGTACAACACCCTTAGAATTGGAGTCCCTTGGTTTTTTATTAGAACTGTGAAATGTGAATAGGTAAAAGGGGCTGTATTTCTCTTGAATAATGGCTTGTCGAGAAAACATGATTCAGAGGGTGTCAGTGTCTCACCTTTTCGTTATTCTTGTACACAGCTGGCCACTGAGAACTGTCATCAAAATAGAGCAATATGTTCTGACAGCAGCGAGACTGCACAGAGGAGAGAGAGAGAGCACAGATCAGAGAGGAGGCAGCGAGACCCTTTCAGATCAAATACTGTTTCCAAAGTCGGCAGGGTATAACAGTAAAGCAAGGCTTCTTGGGTAAAAAGAAGACAGAGCAGAAGAATAAAACAGATGCGTAAAAAAGATGGAGCTGGGGGAGAGGAAGAGGATGATGCGGGTAAAGCAGAAACAGCCGGAGGAAGAAAGAGCGATGGGATCAGTTTAGGTGAAGGAAGAGGAAGATACTAAAGTAAAGAACGGATGAGAAAAGAGGAAAGTTAAATAGTTTTGTTGCAAGGCAAGAAAGGGTGGGCAAGCACACACACACACACACACACACACACACACACACACACACACACACACACACACACACACACACACACACACACACACACACACACACACACACACACACACACACACACACACACACACACACACACACACACACACACACACACACACACACACACACACACACACACACACACACACACACACACACACACACACACACACACACACACACACCACACACACACACACACACACACACACACACACACACACACACACACACACACACACACACACACACACACACACACACACACACACACACACACACACACACACACACACACACACACACACACACACACACACACACACACACACACACACACACACACACACACACACACACACACACAAAGTGTTGTGACCTTTGGATAGCGGAACCGGAAGTCCAGACGTCCGAAGTCGGTGAGAAAGCAGAATCGAGTGAGGAAAAGCCAGTCCTGGATCCAAGAAGAGAAAAGGGGAAAAAGTACAACAAAAATATTATCATGAATAAAACACGGAGGAAACAAGATGAAATGCCTGCAGCGATTAGCAGCTGTGCACGCACGTTTCCATGGCAACAATCAGTGACACCTGCTGACCAATGTGGCACCAAATGAGGAAAGAAATTCATAAAATGTGGTTTTATAATAATGTGGAGGGAGAAATTAGAAAGGCAGTTCGGCCTACACAGTGGGGAGGTTTTATGCTGCTGGATATTTTGGTATTTTTACACTCTGCTATATTATCCGTGAAAAATATCCTTGTAAATGTTGAAAAAGGCAAACATTGTTACATTGTTAAGGGAGGGGATGGGACTGGTTGGAAGTTTAGTAAGCCATGTTTTCTAATATTCAAAAAAAGGTTAATTTACCCAGAATGAATGGCAGATTAGAATAAGATACTTAAAGAGGACATGTTCAGCTTCACATTTGTATTGTGTGCTCTCCTGTGACATCACAGAGAAACTCCCTCTGGCGTGAACTTTGGGATTTTAGCCTTTGCAGACCATTTACATGCAAACAAAACATTGTACAGGAAAGGAAAAACCCCAAAAAGCATAATGGGGCCTCTTCAAGATAGTCAATAAATTAGCAGCTTTGTGCAATTGACAAATGTCCATGTTTATCTTAAGTCTTTCTTTGTGAAACCGCCCCCTCATGAGGGCGTTAGACAAATAAAGTAAATGGATGATAAGTCCTTTTGGCTGGAATAATATACCAATTCAATCCATTCAATAGTCATCTAGACATTTCGCTCAAAAGCACAAATGTCAGCCTCAATCTGCCCTAGAGGAGCAGTCGGGGAATCCCTCGGTCGCTAACATTTATTATGTGAGGGCCATAAATGTCTGAGCAAACCTTTGTGACGATTCATCTTTCCGATGTTGAGATATTGCTCTGGATAAGTGAAAACTTTGACCTGCCGACAGCGCTAGACGTAAAGTCAGGGGAACAAAGTATTCATTAACTGGGCACCCATCTGTACCCCAGTGTCACATTAATCCATCCAGCAGATGTTTCAGACTGAAGTTAATGACCAAGAGATGACATATAATTACCGCCTCGGCCAAATTTAAGTCGCAATTTTGCATCCATGTCCGCCAGAAAAGTCATAATGTTATCCCATTAGACATTTGCATGAAATTGTCATAATTACAAAAGTCAATTTGTGAGTTATGGCCAAAAGTGTGCTGTAAGGCCACAGTGAATTAAAACGAGAAGAAAGGGGGAAAGGCAAGTCAAACAGAAGGGCAGAGATTCAGAAAAGTTAAAGAGGTGGAGAAGATGAAAGAAAATAAGCTATTCTTAATATTATGCAGCCATAAGCTTGGCAGCATGAGAGCAGATAATAGTGCTGATGGTGTACTTCACTCAGCTTACATAAGCCACTGCAGCTGCATCTGTTGGCATATCAGTCAGTGGAGGTCTATATATTCAGTATATATATTTATATTTATTATATACACCGCTATGGGCAGACACATTCCTTAGATACGGATCATAGTGCTGAACACAGCAGTAACACCACATCACTTATATGGTGTTTACACACTCTCCTTATCTGGAGCAGTGCCCGGTGTGGTGGGTCACACTGAGGCTGCCAGAGCAAATAAAGAGTTTTCAACCATAATAAGACATTTATTCTTTAAAAGCTATACTTGCAAGAATTTACAACAAATTAGAGATTTTTTGATTTAGATAAATGGCACAAGAGGCTGGAATCCGATCGGAAATATTACAGATTTCTGGTAAATGCTTTGTAATCAACAGAAAGCCTCATTATGGTAACTTGGTTTTCGTGATGATTGATGGGCCAAAGCCTCTTTATTTCACAAACAGTGAATTATTAAATTAGCGTAACAACTGATTGATGTTGAAGTCGATTTTTAGAGTGTTTTTGGCTCAAACTACCAAAAATCTGTATCAGTTATACAGAATTTTCTATAAAAATGCTCAAGAGGTTCGTTTTGAAGCCCAGCACCATTATTGTTTTACCAAAATGCTGATAATCTAATATGCTTAACCCTCCTATTGTCTTCGTTTCCCCCCCTTACTTTGCAGTTCGCGGTCAAATTTGACCAGTCCTGTTTTAACTGCTATTACATTAACACAAAAATCATTAATCATCACCACATTTCATTTAACAGCCTTTCAAACTGTACATATTGTATCAGACTACTGGTATACATGACAAACTGCAGTAAATATACAAAGAACAGAGAACCGCAGTGACGCGTCCCCCATCTCTTATAATTTTCTAATCATAAATATATCGATCATAAATCTATCGATTAGATTTATGATTCAAAAATTATAAAAGTAGGGTAGACATGTGGATATTATCCGGCTAAACAAAACGTGATCCGTCTCTTAAATGTGTGTCAACCACAGACCTTATTTCGAGCTATTTTCCAAAATCCTATGGAGAAATTGCATTGCGTTTTTGACGAAAGAACCGGAAGAAGTTTACTTCCGGGTTTTAGGATGCGTCACTGTGGCACTCTAAAGACACTGTATTGCGTGTACCAGGTGTTACGCCCAGGTCTAGGGGAACCTAGGCGCAGCACAAAGTTGCACTCTCCCCACTCCCAAGAACATGGACGCCAAGGCAGAGAAAACGTTTGGTCATTTAATTACCACAAACATAACAACATAACAAAACCACAAAACGAACTAACCTTTAACACAAAAATCTTACCTAACAAATGAGAAAAATAAAACGTACAGGCTTCTTACCTACTCTAACATTAAACAGGAGAAAACGTATTAACCAAAGAAAAGGGTTTTGTACTCCTCAGTAAAATAACTTGTGTCTACAAAGACAGGTTAAATAGCTTTTCTTCCACAGTCTCACAGCAGAAGAGAAGGACCGGTATACGGTAACATGTCAGTACACAGCACAACAGGACAAAGATCTCAACACGCGCAAACTGCACGGCTTCAGCTTAAAATGCTCCCGTCTCCTCAGGTGGACCAATCAGCCTGACGAGGGTAGCTAATCAGCTAACGGGCACCACCTGCTTGCTCACTCACAGACACAGAAGGAGGGGAACATATACACACAAATGACCTAACGACCCAGGGTCGTAACACAGGTGTGATCCATGTGGGGGGATGGGCACATAAGAGCGGGAAATGCGTCAAATTGTTCTGTGTGTGTGTTTGTGTGTGCCAGGTGTGATTCACATGGGGTGTGTGTGTGTTTTATCTGATCCATGGGTGTTACAAAGTTGACTAAATCATCCAAAATTCAATGAAAGTAGTGATCAGCAATTTTACATGTTCAAATGTCTACTGTGGTCTACTGTGAAGGATATCATAAAGCCTTGATGCAATCGAATGTAAAACAAAAAAGTTATGACTGATGAAAGTAGTAAATCGGTCAGATTTGACCCGAAGACAACAGGAGGGTTAATTAAACTCTCAATATATTTGTTCTACAAAACCCCTTTTTTAATAAGCAGCCATTTAGTCTTTATTCATGTGTTTGACAACATTTAGTGGACTGCTGCCAGACAAAATAAGCATGCCAAGCTCTAGGACATTGTGACAGATATTTAATAATATCTTATACAACAAATGATTATTCCATCAATCATTTTGCAAACAACAATGCCAAACTGTTTTCTTTGAATGTTATAGTTTTCTGCTTCGTCTCGTCTTGAATGATAGTAAACTGAATATCCTTGGGTTTGAGATTGTCACTTTGACAGGAAGACGTCTCGTTGGGCTTTTGGAAATGTTGATGGACATTTTCTATTATATTCTGTCATTTATTTTAGACCAAGCTATTACCATTTCATCCAGACACCTATAGCAGAAAAAGGCGTTCATTAGCTTCAGGCCCTTCTCTGATTTAGATAAGAAGTTATCTGATCAAAGAAGAAGAAACCAAAGTATAGAATCTGACAAAGCCAACCTTCAAAACTTTTCCTTAAAACTCAAAGTAACAGACACAGTTTGGTCAATCCAACTGAAAGTATTGAGCTTCATTTCTAGCGCTGATCAAACTCGGAGAATTATTTGATGTATCTCAACTTGGCTTTCCTACAACGTCATCCTAAATTGATATGACGACACACCAGGTAATCACTGATCATTTCACAGAACAGACAGCTTAATGATTCTTCTGCAATGTAGCTTCTAAGACCGGGAAATAACGATTACATAATATACAAAAAAGTCCCCTTTTATCAGAAAATTATCTCTTTTTTTATGCATCTCCAAGTTTGCTTCGGGTAAAGTTTTTTAAAACTAAACTATCCCTTTCAAATGTTAAGACAAGCACATTGAAAACACTGCATTCACACATTGTCTGTTTCACCACATGTTGGATAACTGGACTTAAACTCACAATGTACAGTTTACATTTTTATTTAATGTTATATCCCATTCCTTACACACTTGTATGTATATAATATCCTGCTTTAAATGTTGTTTATTGGTATTTAAACATGTATATTTTCTACTTTTGTAATGTCGTTATATTCCTATTTCTGCAGCGCATACATTTCACAAATTGGGATCAATAAAGTACATCTTATCATATCTTTATCTCATCTTAGCGCTGCACGAATGGGATTCTTTTGGCTAACATCACAATTTGATTCATGATATAGGAGGGATTTACCATTTTTGCATCTATTTTCTCATTAAAAACATATATTACTACGGTCATGGTGTGACTTTTAAAGATGATCCGTACCAAGTCTGTTTTTGTGTAGCCAATAATAAATACCATACTTTATACTAAATGGCATTTAAACAAATATTCAGCTTCCTGCGATTAGAAAACTGCACTATCCATATTGAGATTATTAATTGTAATTAATTATGCAGCCCTAACAACATCTCAGCTTCTTCAGGGACTAGAGCCAGGGGCGGACTGGGGGAAAAAAGTGGCCCGGGGATTAATTGACAGACAGGCCCACTTAATGCGCGGCATGTATCGGCCGGCGACGAAAGTATGTTACTTAACAAAAAACCCTATGCATTTTATGTTATTTTGGACCATTATTCATATAGTAATCACATTACCTGAGCCCTTGAGTTGCCTAGAGCAAAATAGTTACAGCATATATTTAACGATTTTAATGTTAACAGATCATTGATGCAATAACATTTTGTCCCAATTTGCCTGACTTGACACATGGAATAAAACATGGGCGTAGGAAGCATCCTCAATGTGGGTGAGACAATTTAACAGGGGGTGTGGGCAGGTGGTGGACCTCACCTCCTCTAGGGGGGTCCGGTGGCAAGCTCCCCCGGGAAGATTTTTTTTTTAAATGTTGAAGTTAAATACATCAATCTGGTCCATTTTGAGAGCAACATTAGGGACTAAATCTATGGCAGTCAGTCGGGGCTTGGACTGTGAGCCGTAGGGTCGCCGGGTTCAAGCCCCCGACCAGACCTACATTTGGAGTGTGGACTTCTACTTGGAGAGGTCCCAGTTCACCTCCTGCCCTGCCGTGGTGCCCTTGAGCAAGGCACCGGACATCCCCCATTCCCCCCCTCACTCCCTGGGCGCTGTACAATAGCTGCTTACTGCTCCTAGTACTAGACTCCTGGTGCTAGGATGGGTTAAAAGCAGAGAACATATTTCACTGTGTGTGCTGTGTGCTCTGCATGTGAGACCATTAAAGAGGGTTTCATCCCTCCCAATTCTTCTTCTTCAACACCCATATGAAACAGAACTGTAAACAGATTAACTTTTTCTTTCAACATTTATTTGAACAGCAAGTGGAGGCAAAAGTGACTGCACCCAAAACAATAAACCTGCTAACTAGCCTAAACTCAGTAACAGAATGTGGGCAACACATTCTTCTCCACAGCCGCGCAACCTCTGAGTCAGACGTCACTTCCCCCTTTTCTATCCTACGGGTACAGCCACTCCCCCCACTCCCCTATGCAAGCCCCTCCCTCTGAACCCGGGGCTCGCTACAATACTGTGTATACTGTATACACAAACTATACAAAAACGCCTTTACGCTTTGGAGCTTGTTTATCCATCTGTAAGCAACTGCCAGCTGCTCAGTCACTCACTCCTGATCGTTCACTGCACAGTGACAGCTGCTACGGGCCTGATTAGTGCTGCGTACCGGTACGCCGAACCGGTACTGGACTTGTAAAAGGTTTCGGTTCAAGTCCGGTTAAAACCGGAACGTCGGGAACCGGTCCTTGGACTCGCAAAAAAACTAGCACTTACGTATATTCTGGTGTCTGTGGTTATTTAAACATTCCCTGATAAACGTTATTCAGCGTCAATAAATGAGTGCTAATCCCAGTGTGCTCAGTGTACAACATCACATGTCATTTCACCTTCGATTCACGGTTTGAAAACGTAGCATTTCGCCACATGCTAATGCTAACCGGAAGTGAAGAATTTTCTGAATAAAAGTATTAAGTTAATAGTGTGAACTTCCGGTTTTTTCAGGTGAAACTGATTTAAATTAAATAGTGTATTTAATTCAAAATTACGCTATATCAACATTGATTTGAATTTCTAACAGTATGTATGTACATCACTATGTATGTAGTATGTACTGTATAATGTACACATGTAGAGTTGTAGAAAATACATGGTGTACAGACTGTACAGTACACTCTGACTGTACAGTCACTATTGTAGCCTATACTGTATAGTAGGTGTGTAACAGTGTAATGCGTATAGTCTACTCTACACTCTACCTTTCAGCAACGTTTTAGGGATTTAGGCTCAGTCAGCTCAGGGACTGTTTGGTTACTTTAGTTTGGTAAATGAAATAAATGTTTGAACTTTGTAGTAGTTCACTGTAGTTGCTGTCATAAGTCATTTGTAGACTAAGTGGCAAAAAGTGTTTTTTTTACATTTGTACTTTGTAGAGAAATTTAGACACAAGTTAGAAGGGAGCACAATAAACCTGACGAGTTTGAATTTGAGTTGATTATGAGTTAATTTTCAATTGATAATTAGCTCACAATAAGTTCACTTTAGTTACTCACACAACTTGACACAAGCCATGGGTTCAGGTCCGGACTTATAAGTCTGGACCTGAACCTGAACCTCTGGACTTGAGTCCGGACCTGAACCTGAATGTGAGTCCAGGTACACAGCACTAGGCCTGATGTGTGTAAGTGAAACTATCTGATGATAGAACATAGGTAGCCTATCAAAACGGCCCAGCCCAGCCTAGTGGGGTGTGGACCACACCCCTCCAGGGAGTGGCCGGATCCGCCCCTGACTAGAGCACAGTTCTGCGTTCCTTTATTAAAAGTGTCCTGAAGGTTGGTTGTTATGAACTCCTGATCTCCACCCAACCGGCAACACTCCCCATGTACCATTATATTGTAATTACCTCTGCCCCTTGTTCTCCCTACATAAACAACAGTCATTTCTGTGCTGAGAACTAAAGTGCAACCGGAGCAGCGTAGCGTGGCTCAACCCCTCCGCCTCCATATATCACAGCAAACAAAACCGCAGCCATATTTCAACCGCTGCCAGGCAGCTTCACCCCCCAGAGCCTCGGGTTATAACTCACAGCAAACTCAAGAAGTCACTGAAGCCCGAGACTCACTCCCTGCCCGGTGCGTTGTCCAGGGCAACACTTAAAGCTGTGACCATGACAACAGGGAGGGCAGTGACCAACAGACGAAGCCCTGGAGAAAGTACCTTTTTATCAGAAAATGATCTTGTTTTGATGCATCTCCAAGTTTTGCTTCAGGTAAAGTTTTTTTAAGTCAAGTCAACTTTATTGTCAATCTCAAAATATGTTTGTACACACAGAAAGATCGAAATACTGTTTCCCACAGTCCCGAGGTATACAAAAACGCACACATTAAAATGCAAACAAATGCAAATGAACACTCAATAATTGACAAAAAAAACACAAAATAACCGTTTACTTCAAGTAAGCAGGATATAGTGTGTACAGTCTATATATATATATATATATATTAATATATATTAAATGCTCAATCTTCCCTCTCCGATGTTAAGACAAGCACATTGAAAACATTGCATTCACACATTATGTTTCACAATCTGTTTCACAACATGTTGGATAACTGGACTTAAACTCACAATGTACATTTTACATTTGTATTTAATTAAATATTCCATTCCTTACAATCTCACTGTATGTATATAATATCCTGCTTCAAATGTGGTTATTGGAATTAATTTACTGTGTTATTTTCTACTTTTCTAGGGGGAGAGGTGGTCGAGGGTGACACTTAAGGCTATGGCCATGACAACAGGGAGGGCAGTGACCCACAGACGAATATCCCTGGAGAGGGGGGGGGGGGGGGGTCGCTGTGGGGGGTGTCATCTAACTCACCCCAGGCCAGGACTATGAAAGACCCCCTTGTTGGACGCTTGACAAACAAGATTCAAGGCTTTTATTGTCATTTGTACAAAGCTACAATGAGATTCTGAGGTCCCAGGCTCAACACAATAAAACAGATAAAATAGTGCAAGTAAATACAAATAAAATACAAATACAATAGACAACACCTGTCACTCACTCTTACAGCATGGCCTGGGTGCAACACACACACACACACACACACACACACACACACACACACACACACACACACACACACACACACACACACACACACACACACACACACACACACACACACACACACACACACACACACACACACACACACACACACACACACACACACACACACACACACACACACACACACACACACACACACACACACACACACACACACACACACACACCACCCCTGCCCCATCCCATTATTATCGTCATAGCAACCACAGCATGCCTTACTTTGCAGCTGCCATAGAAACATCAAAAGGCCAGGCTTTTATTTTGTTACGCTCCCGTACCCCCATCCTCTAAACGCCCTTCTCAGAAACACAGCAGAAGTACAAAAACAGAGCAGATTGAACAATGGTGTTGACAGCAGATAATTAGTTTTTTTTTTGCTATTTAGATATAAACATAAAACACTGACCTTTGACCACTTTGTGGGACTTGCTGGTGTTAGTTTAGCAAACAAATTGTTCAATGATCTGGCTATTCTGCTTTTAAATGAGTTGACATCACTACGCTTAGATAATGGGAGGAAAACAACTAATTGAATAGAGGGGATCAAGTTGTAAGCCTTCACATAGCAACACACTTAGAAGCTCAGTATTAAGCCAAATAAGAAAGTTCTGTAGCCTTGACCCAAGTGTTGTCATGTCTATAAAAAAATACCAGAAATAATTACTAACAAACCAGAAGTACAACCAACCAATCCTTAAGCGCAGTATCTCAAGCTTCTTATCTTCACATCAGAAGTGAACCAACATAAGAAAGGAAATGCACCGAATGCCGGATATAATGTGGATATTACACATACAGTATATGAGATTTAAGAAATTGTATTTCTAAGCCCAAGGACATCAGCATGCTGCTATAAAAGCCTCCGCTTTTCAAAGAAGGCTTTCCACATGATGTTGGACCCTGGCTGAGGGATTTTCTCCCTCTCAGCCACCGGAGCATTAGAGAGGTCAGAAACAGATGTTTGGTGATAAGGTCTGGCTCGCAGCCGGCGTTCCAGTTTATCCCAAAGGTGTTTGATGGGGTTCAACTCAGGGCTCTGTGCAGGCAAGTCATGTTTTCCTCAAAGAAGCATTTCTTCACCTGGCTTTGGTAATGCCAGGGAAATCTTAAGATTCTCAATACCAACAATGAATCTCGTGTAATTCAACAAACACTACTTCATTACTCTTTTCATACGGTTTTTGTTAGGAAGTTAGAAATTCAAAAACATGTTTGCCAAAAATTATTCCTGAATACTGTATTTCAACACGTAATGGTTATAATTGACCTTGCCCAATACTGGTTTTTACTGAATTTACTTGAAATGTAATTCAATAGCCCCTCTGTTACTGGCTATGCTAACTGCTAACAGCTGACGTTAACTAGCTTAGCTCCTGCCGATTCCCCTAGTGATGTGTGTTGTTTACAATGTAGCTTTGTCAGCGAAAGAAAAGGGTATAGAACGCTCCCTATTCTTTCCCCGACAAAGCTACGTTGTAAACCCCCCCTCAACATGTCGATGAGGAGTTTAATGCCTCCTTTAGGATTTTAACAGGTCAACGGTTAAAAGTGAACGCTATCTGGAGCGTGCTGGTCTCATAGATTAACAAATATAATTACGTTTTCAGTATTTGGGCATTGACTTGGTACCAGAGTATCTCTGAACATCCCTAATCAAAACTTGAGGGACTTCCCCAAACTGTTGCCACAAGGTTGCAAGAACAATAATGTCTGCAATATCCGTGTATGCAGAAACAAAAATTGATTTCCACAGGAGATGAAACGATTACCAACCAAACCAAGCAAGTTTATCAGATTTCACACAGCTCCCTCTGGTGCTAGAAAAGGCTTTAATCCAACTTTGTTTAATCTCCTTGAAATATGTAATTTTGATGAGACCTTGATGTGTAAAATCAGCGGAGGTCTCTTTTAAAAGCAGACCTCTGAGTCAAACAAGGTCGAGATGGCATCAACAAAACAGCGTGTTGCTCAGATTGCTGTTATCACAATTCACCACAAGGATTGAGCTAATCCACTAGTGTGTGTGTGTGTGTGTGTGTGTGTGTGTGTGTGTGTGTGTGTGTGTGTGTGTGCGCCAGTTAAGAGCAGAAAAGAAACTGAGCCCTAGAGAACAACAACAGTGGATGAGGTGTCTACCTTAATCCCCTTTTAGTCTTCTTATTTCCCCATGGCAACTGCATTGTGATGCAGAATCACTCAGCCACCTCCCCAAAGAGTGTGTGCGTGCTTTCCCATGTGTGTGCGTGCGAGTGTGTGTACTACAACCTATTAATCAAGTGCTATGCCTCGATGCAGTATCCGGTCAATTCAGCATCTCTCCGTCTCCCTTTGTTTCTTCCTTAAAGTTTCTGTGCTTTCATCTCGATAGTTTTCTGTCTTTTTCTCTTTCTTTCCAGATCTCTGCTTGCTTGCTAAGCTTCATTAACAATTAATTACCAATCAGCTAGTCAAGTCACCCCTGGACCGCAGGGCTTCTCAATGATTCATTAGTGAGGGTTACACAACGCTGCGACACATAAGCACACTCACGCACCGACACACTCAGACAGACGCACTCACAGACACACTCACAGACAGACACACTCACAGACAGACACACTCACAGACACACTGAAAGACACACTCACAGACAGACGCACTCACAGACACACTCACAGACAGACACACTCACAGACACACTCACAGACAGACACACTCACAGACACACTGAAAGACACACTCACAGACAGACGCACTCACAGACACACTCACAGACACACTCACAGACAGACACACTCACAGACACACTCACAGACAGACACACTCACAGACACACTGAAAGACACACTCACAGACAGACACACTCACAGACACACTCACAGACACACTCACAGTCAGACGCACTCACAGACACACTCACAGACAGACACACTCACAGACAGACACACTCACAGACAGACACACTCACAGACAGACACACTCAGACAGACGCACTCACAGACACACTCACAGACAGACACACTCACAGACAGACACACTCACAGACACACTCACAGACAGACGCACTCACAGACTCACAGACAGACACACTCACAGACAGACACACTCACAGACAGACACACTCACAGACACACTCACAGACAGACACACTCACAGACACACTGAAAGACACACTCACAGACAGACGCACTCACAGACACACTCACAGACACACTCACAGACACACACACTCACAGACAGACACACTCACAGACACACTGAAAGACACACTCACAGACAGACGCACTCACAGACAGACACACTCACACACACACAGAAAGACACACTCACAGACAGACACACTCACAGACACACACACTCACAGACAGACACACTCACAGACACACTGAAAGACACACTCACAGACACACACACTCACAGACAGACACACTCACAGACAGACACACTCACAGACACACTCACAGACAGACACACTCACAGACACACTGAAAGACACACTCACAGACACACTCACAGACACACTCACTCACAGACAGACACACTCACAGACAGACACACTCACAGACACACTGAAAGACACACTCACAGACAGACGCACTCACAGACACACTCACAGACACACAGAAAGACACACTCACAGACAGACGCACTCACAGACACACTCACAGACACACTCACAGACACACACACACTCACAGACAGACACACTCACAGACACACTGAAAGACACACTCACAGACAGACGCACTCACAGACACACTCACAGACAGACACACTCACACACACACAGAAAGACACACTCACAGACACACACACTCACAGACAGACACACTCACAGACAGACACACTCACAGACACACTCACAGACAGACACACTCACAGACACACTGAAAGACACACTCACAGACACACTCACAGACACACTCACAGACACACACACTCACAGACAGACACACTCACAGACACACTCACAGACAGACGCACTCACAAACACACTCACAGACACACTCACTCACAGACAGACACACTCACAGACACACTGAAAGACACACTCACAGACAGACGCACTCACAGACACACTCACAGACAGACACACTCACAGACACACAGAAAGACACACTCACAGACAGACACACTCACAGACACACTCACAGACACACACACTCACAGACAGACACACTCACAGACAGACACACTCACAGACACACTGAAAGACACACTCACAGACAGACGCACTCACACTCACAGACACACAGAAAGACACACTCACAGACAGACACACTCACAGACACACTCACAGAAAGACGCACTCACAGACACACAGAAAGACACACTCACAGACAGACACACTCACAGACAGACACACTCACAGACACACTCACAGACAGACACACTCACAGACACACTGAAAGACACACTCACAGACACACTCACAGACACACTCACAGACACACACACTCACAGACAGACACACTCACAGACACACTCACAGACAGACACACTCACAGACACACTCACAGACAGACACACTCACAGACACACTCACACTCACAGACACACACACTCACAGACAGACACACTCACAGACAGACACACTCACAGACACACTCACACTCACAGACACACACACTCACAGACAGACACACTGAAAGACACACTCACAGACAGACGCACTCACAGACACACTCACACTCACAGACACACACACTCACAGACAGACACACTCACAGACAGACACACTCACAGACACACTGAAAGACACACTCACAGACAGACGCACTCACAGACACACTCACAGACAGACACACTCACACTCACAGACACACAGAAAGACACACTCACAGACAGACACACTCACAGACACACTCACAGACAGACACACTCACAGACAGACACACTCACAGACACACTGAAAGACACACTCACAGACAGACGCACTCACAGACACACTCACACTCACAGACACACAGAAAGACACACTCACAGACAGACACACTCACAGACACACTCACAGACTCACAGACAGACACACTCACAGACAGACACACTCACAGACACACTCACAGACACACTCACAGACAGACACACTCACAGACACACTGAAAGACACACTCACAGACAGACACACTCACAGACAGACACACTCACAGACAGACACACTCACAGACACACACACTCACAGACAGACACACTCACAGACAGACACACTCACAGACAGACACACTCACAGACACACTGAAAGACACACTCACAGACACACTGAAAGACACACTCACAGACAGACGCACTCACAGACACACTCACAGACACACACACTCACAGACAGACACACTCACAGACAGACACACTCACAGACACACTCACAGACACACGCACTCACAGACACACTCACAGACAGACGCACTCACAGACACACTCACAGACACACAGAAAGACACACTCACAGACAGACACACTCACAGACACACTGAAAGACACACTCACAGACACACTGAAAGACACACTCACAGACGCACTGAAAGACACACTCACAGACACACAGACAGACACACTGAAAGACACACTCACAGACGCACTCACAGACACACTGAAAGACACACTCACAGACACACAGACAGACACACTTACAGACAGACGCACTCACAGACACACTCACAGACACACAGAAAGACACACAGACAGACACACTGAAAGACACACTCACAGACACACTGAAAGACACACTCACAGACACACAGACAGACACACTGAAAGACACACTCACAGACACACAGAAAGACACACTCACAGACACACAGAAAGACACACTCACAGACACACTGAAAGACACACTCACAGACACACTGAAAGACACACTCACAGACACACTGAAAGACACACTCACAGACACACAGACACACTGAAAGACACACTCACAGACGCACTGACAGACGCACTCACAGACACACTGAAAGACACACTCACAGACACACTGAAAGACACACTCACAGACACACTGAAAGACACACTCACAGACAGACGCACTCACAGACACACTCACAGACACACAGAAAGACACACTCACAGACACACTGAAACACACACTCACAGACACACTGAAAGACACACTCACAGACACACAGACAGACACACTGAAAGACACACTCACAGACGCACTGACAGACGCACTCACAGACACACTGAAAGACACACTCACAGACACTGAAAGACACACTCACAGACACACTGAAAGACACACTCACAGACACACAGACAGACACACTCACAGACACACTGAAAGACACACTCACAGATGCACTGACAGACGCACTCACAGACACACTGAAAGACACACAAGCTCTGTCCCTCTTTGGGGGTTTCACATGAGCACACACAGACTCTGTAAACATGCACACAGACTCTGTAAACACGCACACAGACTCTGTAAACACACACACACACACACACACACACACACACACACGTATCTGATCACAACGCCCTCATTAAAAAGAGATGCAATGTCAACTTGAAGGACTTTTTAAGAGATTTTCATAGTCTTGTTTGCAGAAATTTAAGAATTCAGAACTGGCATGTGTGTAGAAAAGACGTGACACTTTTTAAAATAAGACTACTCACATACAGTACAAGGTCTCTTTACTTTATGATCTTATTAAGACCAGGAATCCAGGTGAAATCCTTCATTTCCAAACTGCTGCTATATCAACCCCAACGTCCATCGAGATGTTGATTTTAGGATGGAGAAAGGTCCAGTGAACCGAGGCATGCTGACGAATATGGCTGCTAGATTTCTTAATAAGAAAAAGGACTTTCAAGGGCATCTGTTCAGTTTCATTCATTTCAAAAGACAAAAGTTAAAAGACCTTTCTGGTCTAATCCACACATGTTCACTAACCGTGGAAAGCAAGGACTAAAGACATTCCAACCCGTCTAAAGCCACAAAGGTATTCAGTGCTGACTCTCCAGAATGCCAATTTCACATCATAAGAGAAATTAGTCCAGGGCTGAATGATTGATTATTTTGTGAATTAAAGTCTTCATTTGAAAAATGCCCTACTTTTTCAATATAGCTTAGAAACTCAAAATGTTCTTGACACGCTAGGGCGATCAATCTTAATCTGATGAGTTATTGTTTTGTGTGCACCAACTAGAATACGTTTTTTTGTTAGCACCGTTAATCAACCCTAACTTCATTAATCATAAAGTTAATCAACTTTAAAGATTAACGTTGCGTATGCTTTGGGAGATTTCTTTTTTTCCTTTAGTGTGTTTTTGTTCATGTAAATGGTCCCACACCCCCCCCCCCCCCCTGCCTGAAACACCTCCAGGTTATACTTGTCTACTCTGTGTTTAATACAATATAAAGCATTGTTACAGGCCTGTGGTTTAAAATATAGAAAATAATCTCAATTTAAATGTTGGTTCAGAAAAACAACAATGATACATGTTCCCACCTGTAACCATCAAATTGTAACCAAACAATACAAGTAAAAAATGTATGTGAACTCAGGGGAAACCGATGAAAGAATGCAAGGTTTTATTTCTTTGCCAGATTTTCCCAGCTGGAGTCAAAGCGCCGACCTTTCTGTGACCTTAAAGCTCCTGCGGCCTCTCAAAGGGACATTTTATCGGGCCCTCCACACGCCAGGAGCCACTAAAGCTACTAAATCGACCAGTTAAAAAAAGGCTGTTGACCAGTTTGCCGCACCGATGCCTTTGAATAACTTTGCTTGTGCTTTTCTACAACTCCCCAGCCACTCCACATTTCTAACATTTCATCCCTGCGAGTGCGGTAAAGTGCATTTGTCGATGTGCAGACCTGTAGACATTTACTCGAATACAGTGTTAGCGTTTGTAAACCTAAGAAGGAGGGGGGGGGTGTGTGGAGTGGAAGTAGAGGGTGACCTTGGGGCAGGAAGGCATGAGCAAGACTAATGTGTTAAACTGTACACACACAAACACACAGACCATCAATATGTCAAGGCAGGTGTTGCCTGATGTCATTCAGAGTGCTCTGTTGATTTGCTTCGGTTGTAAATGGATCCCTGAGAGTTTCAGCAGCTCAAGAGCACCAAAAGCAAACTGACCACAACATTTATAAAGATCTTGGAAATCCAAAAATAAAATACAATTCTCCATTGTTGTTTTTTTAAGTCACTCTCCATGAATGATTTGAGAGACTGTATGTAAAAATACACTGATATGATTTTTGGTTTCCCATAATATAAGGTTTTGAAAACTTAAAAAAGGTTCTGGAAGCAGATCATCTTTCTCCCTCATTGATAAATTAAAGATGTGGCCTTGCATCGACTACCTCCAGTGTTTCCCCTACCATTGTCTTGGAGGGGCGCTGCGCCCCGCCAACGGAGCCCCGCCAACGGAGCCCCGCCAACGGAGCCCCGCCAACGGAGCCCGGCCAACGGAGCCCCGCCAACGGAGCCCCGCCAACGGAGCCCCGCCAACGGAGCCCCGCCAACGGAGCCCCGCCAACGGAGCCCCGCCAACGGAGCCCCGCCAACGGAGCCCCGCCAACGGAGCCCCGCCAACGGAGCCCCTGAAATTCAAGGTGTTTACCCTCTGGAGTCGGTGGGTCCAGGTGCGCATAATTTTACGTAATCATATATTTTCGATTATAAGGAGTAGAAATATGATTCAGATATCCGCGGAATCGCTGGAAGAGTAGCTTTCCAGCGGTATCTCCTGTGAGACTATAACCAGGGCACAGTAGCCAAAATGGCCGCTCAAAGCAGTTTGACTTTACACTGTGTGGGATTGGTGGATTCGTGTGTCCGTCAAGGAAATCTCGGCCGGCAACCATCATGGTCTGAAATGGTCGACAAATCACTAAGGACCTACCCACTAAGTAAACAAAACATAAACCACGTGTCTCCCATCAGTTTACGTCTTTGAGGAGAGAGAGAGAGACAGAGAAAATGGCTAAAAAAAACTTTACAGTTGCTGACTTCGCTAGAGATTTATTTCGCTAGCAGCAGTGAAGATAGAGCCTCAGAACCTGAAGTCTTCGACTCTTCTGAAGAAGAAGAACACAAAGACAACAACAAGGATCCATTTGGGCATGGGTAAGTGTAAATATTACAGTAATAGTGTACTGGCAATGTGTGGGGAATACCGCGAAAATGAACAATAGGTTTATTGATATATATTTTTTATCGATAGTCATGAACTTTTTATTGGACAAAATAGACTCAATTAGCAAACGTTTACTCTGTGTTAACGTTATTTTGGTGTGTAAAAGTGAGATTACATGTGTAGATGATTAAATTAATCATTTATTCGTCCCACAACGGAGACATTTACAGTGACATGTTTTTGCCATCGATTATTTTATCATACTGTTCTGTACAGATGAGACTTTGTCATAGATTTATTTATATCTGTGCCTGTTATTATTTTACCGTCCTGTACAGATGAGACTTTGTAATCAGATGTAGCCTATGTATATGTGTGTCTGTGATTTTATACTGAATGTAAAGTAACTAGAAATATGTGTGTGTGTGTGTGTGTGTGTGTGTGTGTGTGTGTGTGTGTGTGTGGTGTGTGTGTGTGTGTGTGTGTGTGTGTGTGTGTGTGTGTGTGTGTGTGTGTGTGAGAGAGAGAGAGACTCCTTCTCCAACCTCCCAAACTTTCTTTTTATGTGTGCATTGTTATTTGTGCTTGAGCAACATTTTACTTGAACTTTATTTCAATGAAATTAGTTGTAATTATTGTCCTACGTTTTAATTTGTTTTACAGAGATGTTTCACAGCTGCCTGGGCCTAGTGGCCCACAGGCGGCGTTTATCCAGCAGCCAGAACATCCATCTGTGCCGGCCCCCAGGTCAAGATCTACCGTGGCTCAAGGGCCTTCACCAGAGCCATCACCACCAAGGACCAGCAGACCAGCATCACTACAGCTGCCTCCACCTCCATCTGCGGCTGCGACCAGGTCAAGATACACCTCAGCACAAAGGCTCCACCACAGCCATCACCTTCAACCCAGCCAGCAAGGAGGTCTCGTGGAGGTCTCGTATAGCACTTGTACACCCCACCTACACAGCAGCCCATGCACCATCACCCCCATCTTCACAGCAGCCAGACCCACTGTCTTGGAAGACAGACAAAGACCTTGACACTGTCTTCACATTTATAATGAATAGTTGGTTGAAAGTTATGATGTTTAATATTGTAAATAGTTAGATTTTCCAGTTTCTTATATTTATATAAATAGTTGGTTGAAAAAAACATATTTATAATAAATTGTTGGTTGAAAAAAAGGTTGAATGCTCAATTTCTATTTGTACACATCACATGAACCTTGGTATGTAATATGAAGTCATTATTCAGTCCTGATGTATCTCAGTCCCTGCTGTGGTGAAAGTAGAGTGATAAACACCTATTTTACTCAAAATTCGAATTTAATTTTTTTCATTTTAGACATGAATAACACATTTATATACAGTGTAATTCAAATATTTCACTGCTTTTGTTATCCTAAGACTTTGGTAACCAAATCTAAAACACCAAAACAATTCGATCACATGAGTCAATTTGTGTTTTCACAAAAGTTTTGAAGATTTTCCGAAAATCAGATGTCAAATTTTAAGCTTTTGAGCTACTTATCTCATCAAACAGTGCTCTAAGGTGAGTAATTTGCATATATAGCAATACTAGAGATTGTCCTGAACATTTTGATATGTAATACATGGGTGCCATGTTAGAAGAAATACATTTAAAAAGGTGATTTAAGAAAACATCTAAAAATCGAGAAAATACCCTTAGACTCCAGAGGGTTAAAAAAAATAAAAATTATAATTTGTATATATCCCAATGACACCTCTCCTTGCCTAGATAGTGGAAGAAGGCGCCAGGGTCCAGTTTACATTTGAAGACAGCAAACTCAACCATGTTTCCTGTCAAAACCTTCGCTGAGTTAATAACTCTTTGTACTCACAAGTCAGCTGGAGGTTGGATTTGGCCGTGCAGTACGAAGATTTGACTTTTCGTTGCGCTGAAGGTCATTTGGTGTGGGAGGATCTCTACCCTGTGTGGCTGGACTTCCTGGCCACATGTTATCCCTGGCAATGAACTGTAGTCAGGTTGGAAAAGTTGGGGTGAAGGTGGCTCGTGCTTTAGCTGAGATGCCCGGACCTTGAAGCTTTCTGATGGCGTTTCTCTCCCTGCAGTGAAGAGAAAGGCCCACTGCTTCTGGTGCAACTGTCACCCAGGTAGACTGCTCAGTTTGTCAGGGGGTACAATGTCAGTAACTCACCGTGTTGTCTCGAAAAGCAGAACCCATCTTGTTTGCTAAGCTTTCGGGTATGACCTTTTAGCTGTGACGGAGTGATAAAAGAGAATGACGACCTGAACGAGGGTCGGTCACCGATGGATCAAATGAAACATCGACTTTCAGGAGGCAGCCATAAATTAGAGAGCATTTGGAGGTTTCTAATTTGTGACATACCTAATGTAGTTGGCCCGGTGTGAGCTTCAGAATTTAGAAAAGTGCACAGACATCTCATTGTTTAGTGAGGAATGTGAAAAGACCTCTATATTGACAATCTTTGCACATTTACAAGCCAGTTTAACCAAGGTTTGACATTTGAGGGGGATCAAAGGAAAACACATACTGTATGAGTGGATGGGATCTTATATCAATGTATTTATTATAACTGGTCTCGCAATGGAGTGTAGCTCAATCAATTACTTGTTACCTCCTAAAATCAATGTCAAGAGATAACCCATTAGCAACTGTTTAAGTAATCAATTAAAAATTCTAAAGTGTAAAACATCCATTTGCACCAGTCTCTCAGAAGTAAAGGTTTGCCGTTTTATAGCCTTTTATGATCGTAAACTGAATACCTTTTGGGTTTTTGAGACTTAAAACGAGCAGTTCAAAGACATCATACTTTTTGTGGACATGCTGATTAAAACTATATTTGTATTTAATCAAAGTACCAAAAGAAAGTTGGTTACTTCCTCATTAGGAGCTGCAGAGTCTCACAAACACCTGGAAGTTTCCCAGTGAAACGTCTGCAGCCACTGAGCAGCTCCACTGGTGCACTGGTGCCGATTCAGCGCTGCGTTCAAGGGCATCTCGACAGCGCTGATGGATGGACGAGTGCCTCTTGTTCAATTCATCCATTCAGATCCCTGTCGTCATCTTTGAGATTCAAACTGGTGAACTCATCTTGCATTTCAAGGCACATCTTTTATTTACTGTAGTCAGAGAGTTAGCACAACTAGTCGGCGGCATGATTCAGTAAGAACTGAAGCTTGTTGGCTCAAACTGCTGGCGGATAGATACTGTTCTTCAGTTTTTGGAGAAGCCAAGGAAGGTGAAATACAAGTAAGCTGATATACCGGTCCTCAGTAGAGAAGGATTTCAATGTCTTTTAGCTGCCAAATTGCTTTTTGGCAACACATAACAAATGGGTGGTGCATGAAACACCTGAGGTTGGTTCAGGTTTACACAGTGATTCAAAGGGCTGATATTCCAGAAGATGCATTTTATAATATCAGTGCACCAGCAAAGCCCCCCCCCTGCTGTTTGTCACTGAGCAGCTCCACTGTGGCAACCGCTGATATTAACAGCTGAGGGCACTCATGTTTGAGATGAAACAATTTGCAACTAATCGATAGCGTTGATCGATTAGCAATAGCTGTTTCTAGCTTCACAAATGGGCAGTATTTTTGTATGGTGTAAAACAAGAGATCTTCACATCCCTTGGGCACTGGGAAACTGTTTTAATATAAAATGTATTATTTTTGCGTTTGTTTGATCTATTAAGCATATTTGTAAAAGATGTATTTTCTTTGCTCTTGGTTAACATATTACAGTCAACTGACCTCACAGATTGAAAAGGTCAAATGTTTTCCTCAAAAGAAATAAACGCTTTTACTTCCACTGCACAGCTTCTGCAGAAATGTCAACACAATCAGCATAATAGAAACAACCAATAAATTAGATATGCACAGTGGCCAGTCTTTCTTATGAATGCTACCTTGTTGGTCTTGCTGAACTCACAACAAAATGGAAGACAGCTCTTCTGTAGTACTCATGTATGTCAAACTTGATCCAAAACAAAAACTCGTGAGAATGCAAACCAGAGATGTGGAACAGCAGGTGGTATCATCCTGAATCTCAAACAGCCCAGAGCCACAGCGTCTGCTCCGCTGCACAGTTTATAACTCGCATATTGTCAGGGAAGCGATGATGCTGATATGACTTTAAAAAACACACACACTATCTCCAGACTGGACTGAGAGTCTCAACCATCAACACAAACAGAGCCGCGCGCCAGCAGCTGTATGACGCACACCTGTAACATAAAGACTACTGCTAATTTAATATTAATAACAGAAGTGAAATCCAGCTAATAAAGCTGGTTTTGGCCCAAAAAGAGTGGGCTCAAGTGTTAGCAGCGGACCGGTGGTGGGGTGCAGCTTACTGGGGCTACGGATATGCCAAACACTATCACAATGAGGGTAAAATATACGCCACAGATAAGACGCGCACAGATGGCGCGCAATTGCAAGGCAGAATAGAGGTGAATGTGTTTTATCTGGGGGAACAGACATGTCAGAGGCAACTTATCGGGGAAATCGTGGTCGCCCCTCCGACTATCCGCGGAGCAGAGTCCGCCACAGAGACACCTGAGTGCGGGTACGCAGTCGCGATGTCATTGACGCAAGTGGCTACATTAAGAAAAAAAAGAAACAGCACTCACCTCTTTAGTGTTAACGATGCCTTTGACATATTTCCCGAGGACTGAATCCACGAAGAAGCCGCTGCACAGCAGAGCCATGCACAGGAGTCTCTCCCCGACCCTCACCTCCATGTTTCTCCCGGCTGCCGCTCCTCTGCTCTCTCTGGAGCCTGTCTCTGAGCGGAGGCGCGCACCAGAACGGGATCGCGCACAGCAGAGAAACCGGGCGCGTCCACGTTGGTCTTTTCGATGCATGTGGCCCCCCTGGATGTGAGTGTGGGGGGGTTCAGGATACGCGCTCCCGGTTCCGCTCGTGCTTCTCCTGAATGCGACACGGCCACACATTAAAAATGCTTTGGCTGATTGCAATCATGTTTTGATCAGAGGTCACGCACCTCTAATGGAGAGGAGCTGAGACGCATGATGCCTGACCTCCGGGAGGAAATCACATCACACCAGCTGGATACAGATCACCGGGTCTAATGGGCTGTATTGCTGCTGAATTTATATCAGAAATCTTCTTTTTTTTGTTAAGTGATTTGATGATTCTGTAATGAAGTTAAAGTTGGAGTCTATAATGTCCTATATATAACTCCTGCATTTAACAGAAATATCAGCTAAATGTAGGCTTGATTGGCTTTCAAAAGTAATGCAAATTGTCCAACTGTTCACAAGTATTTTATAACAGTTTATTTTTGTTTTTACTGATATTGTTGAGTAATTGAATACATAGCAAAAGCATATTTTATAAACGTATTCTCAACGAAGAAATACAAATTATCATAGAAATCTTACAAGATGTATTTTTTGTTAAATTGGATCTGACACTTTATACAATTCACAAAGGTCAACCTTATAAATGACCTTTCCCAAAGGCCTGACTTAATCAAGATTTGGGTAAAAAAAGCATTTGCTATTTACAAATTCCATACATCAAATATGCTTTGGGATAAAAACTCAAAGAGGCCAGCTAGATTAGATTATAATTTCCATATCTTATTCTCAGCGACTTTAAGTTAACCTTTAGCTTGATCAATGCAAAGAGACATTTTGATTCACGAACACAACTGCAGGTTCATGGGAGAATATATTTATTTAGATACAAATGAACAAAGGAAGAAACCAGCCGACTCGTGGCGTATCAGACACAACATTGAAGAATGCAACCTGCAAATCAATCATCAATCATTCGATCAACACATCTGAAAGTAGAGATATCTACATGAATCATAACGTTTGATACACATTATTTTGGTTTTTTTATTCACAGGTTTGCACTTGTGGTGTTTTGAATTAAATTAAATAAAGTATAAACCAAGTAAACTTAAAACTGCTTTGTTTCCAGTCTATGGCTTGTTTTCTGAAAAAAAAAGAGATCATAATTTCCTACACCAGTATTACATTTTGCGGCGCAGTGTGCATAAGGAGTGCAGACAGAGTACGGCACCGACTGCATTTTCATCAACAGCAAACACTAAATGGCAAGCAGCACATCCGGAGGAGACTCCGGCTGCAGTCTTTGGTTCCGTTTTGAAGCGCTAGAGATATATTTAAGATAAGTAACTTAGTGATCAAATTCATATTTTTCATTTGGAAACATTTGAGAACTGGTTGAGGTCAGTCGCATCAGAGCGTTGATGCATTTATGAAAGAATGAGGTTTCCAGGAAGTTTGGTATACATTTGGTATAAAGCGCCAACTATGAAATCCAACCTTGAGGAGATTCAATAGATTGCATCACAGCCAGGGGCGCCGCCAGGGATTTTGGGCCCCATGAAAATATATGACATTGGTTACTTAAACATTTTTCTAGATGTTCTAGAATAGTTTGGGCCCCTGTCAGTCACAGGCCCCTGTCAGTCACGGGCCCCTGTCAGTCACGGGCCCCTGTCAGTCACGGGCCCCTGTCAGTCACGGGCCCCTGTCAGTCACGGGCCCCTGTCAGTCACGGGCCCCTGTCAGTCACGGGCCCCTGTCAGTCACGGGCCCCTGTCAGTCACGGGCCCCTGTCAGTCACGGGCCCCTGTCAGTCACGGGCCCCTGTCAGTCACGGGCCCCTGTCAGTCACGGGCCCTTAGAATCATCCTAACGCTTCACCCCCTGATCACAGCATTTCTGACAGAGTGTGTGAACGATGATGAGATGCTGGTGTGTTAACTGCATAGCTTGTTAATGTTGTAAGCAGCGAGCTCACGTTTGTAGCAGCGTTGTACTTTTTCAAATAAATCAGCCAGGGGCAAGAAAATCTCACATGAGCTTCAAAAAACTCAAAGTGAAACTGGAGGTACGTTGTTCAACCTGATTATCAAACAAATAAAAGACAAAAAGCAACTGACTGTTTTTACAAGGACAATTTGTGATTACAAAGTATATGGACCATCAACAATTAGACGCTATAAGGCGACAACACTCTGAAAGAATGACTTCTGCTTGAAGCTGCAGGAAGCTAAATGAGCATCGGCAGAACCACAGGATGCCAGGAATGGGAAAACGTAAAAAAAAGGTAACACTGCAAACGTTTTCATCCAAAACAGCGTGGTTGATGCAGCACCTGCAGTCAGGGCAGCCGGATGCACGAGTGGTCATTAAGGGTAAGAGGCATCAGGAGGTCTATGAACAGCAAGTGGATTTGAAAAAAGTGCTCTAGTCGCCCACTTTATACAACAAAGTGCTAATGGCCGATCAATCCTGCTAGGCTTCATAGGTGGTGGAGTTTTCAGGCCTGATGAAGAAGTCATGTTGATGTACAGAACATCACCGACACAACACATGGTCCAATAGTGTCTTGAGGTTGTTTTAAGATGATTCATGATTAATACTTTAGTCTTTAGTCCATTAGTAAAGTGCCATTCGTGTCTCGATGTGAACACAGGACACAGAGGACGAGCTCATGTTTCTCACACACACCAGAGACTAGTGTGATCATGTGTACATGTAGACTCAACCTGAGCCACACACACAGGCACCAAGAAAGACATAAAACAAGACGGTGACATGTAGCCTAAACACACACTTGCACAGAACTGTCAAATTGTAGAAAAAGCTGCTAATAAAGCAACGTCAGCTGGAGTCTCAGAGTGAACAAGTGCATCACTGTCTTCCTCTTCGCCACCCTGGTTCTTTCCATCAATCTGACTACAAATACTGCGGTAAGTACTGGGAGTTGACAGATCTAAGCATGGTCTAATCCTGTAGCATGACTTTTCTGCTGAAAATCCTGCTCTTCCTCTACGGGGGGGGGGGGGGGGGGGGTCTGCAGTCGGAGCTTCAGCTAAATCCTATTCATCACACAGCATCCTTCTACACAGACCTGGCCCTGCTGCGAGAGAAGGACGCAGCCAGCATTGTTGGCATCTATATTTAGTTGGTCCTTCCGAAGGACTGACCCTCAGAAGGACATTTTCGTGTGCTTCAAAGTGCTGCGGTGGCAAAAAGCTCAGAGGAGTACCCTCAGCTTAATGAAATCAAAGTTAACCCCAAATGTAATTGTGGGGAGGAAAAGCACCCGGTCCAGCAGCCGCTCTCAGTGGGCCAAATACAAGTTTAGTGGCTTTTACACAGCACTCCTGCAATCGGTTTTTCTTCTTCTTTAGTTTTTCCTGAAAGCCTTCGAATTATAGAAACCAATTTTCAGGCAGGAAATCCCCCGATTCAAGAGAAGCGGTACTTTGACACACTGCATACTGCGCAGAGAAGTAGTGAGCGAAAAACGCCTGGTGAGTAACAGGGACAATCTGAGAGGAAATCAGTGCAGTGGAGTTTAAAATGTGTGTTGATAGCTGAGGGCTTTTTGATGCCCCTTTCTCTCCTACTCTACTTCTGAAGAACTCTTTCCAGTCTCAAAAAGGAAAACAACTTTTGGGTCTCTTAGACATATCAGAGCCATGATTGTTCTTAACAGACTTGGAATGGGACCCAAATATTTAAGCATGGACTTCAGGAAAGAATCAGTGCATCTACACAAATGTGACCGTAGCAATGAATAGAGATGCAGCCCTATCAACACTACACAAAGCACCAGGCAGCATCTAGATAGCCCACTGTTCTATAATGACTATTATCCTATTAATATGCATTAGAGGAGGATACACGTATAATTGGAAAGGCCAGGGACGTCTGAGCAGCTGTGCCGAAGGAGGAGGGGGTAAGCACATTCAAACAGCATAAGTGTACATTAAAATAACAATATAGTTTATAAACCAACAAAAAAAACCTGTAATGATTCAATGATTAAAATACAGCAATACAAAAATATAAATAACAAAAGTAACACTACTGCATAGGGGTAGTAATATATGATTACAAATTGCAACAGAATCTCAAGAAAGCAAGTAAATCAACGTATCCAGGTCAGCCTTTCAGCGTTGTGATTGTGTTTGGTAGAGAGTCAGAGAAACTATCCACGAAGGGAGCTGTATTGACTGCCGAACAGGCAGAACACAATGTGGAGTTATTAAGTGTGATTTAGAGTGGCTACCTAAAGGACAAGTGGCCATTTTGATTGGGACGACTCTACACAGAAGCATATAGTGTGCCTGCGACTGTTTGATTAGTGCCTTAGATGACTGCCTTGTCTTGGATGAATCGCCCATTCAGGGCCCGTCTTTAGTATCAGCGCTGCTTTATGTCCTGGCCGTGCCTGCCGACGGCTCTCTGCTAAGTGTGTGCGCTGCATGTGTGGGTGCGTGCTGGTCTTTGATCTAAGTAGCTGGTAAATTACCATTTAATTTGAAAACATGACTGTCTTTGGTGGGTGTTTTCATTCCGTCTGCCAGCTTTGCTTTGTGCATAATGCGGCACAGACAAGTGGCAAGAATTGCAAAGCAGAGGAAGTCTTGTTTTAGCGTTCCCCCTCTTTTTTTGTCTTTAAGAAACTGGGTAATCACATAAATTGCTTTTTTAGGACACTCTCTTTTAGGCATCGCACTGCCTACATTTGTCTGACTTTCATTTACTCTCCCCGTGTCTTCACTCCCCTGCAGTCCTTAATGTAACCTCACTTAAGGCTCGATAACAACAGCGTCAGTGTTGTTCTGGGCTGCCACAGCAACTAAGCCTTCCCCATTGGCAATTTTAGCCCCGACAGCAAGCTCCCCTTCCTCGATGGGGTCGGAAAAGATAGACCCGGCCTCCCCAGAAGAGGTGGACACACCCCTATCGGTGCGCTCCAGCTTGCGGTGCTTGCGTGGCTCGGGAGGCGTGTCCTTCTGGGTCAAGACGTAGCGAATCCTCTCCGCGCAGATGTTAGCCGCCTCCTTGGTCTCCCTGCAGAGCTGGGACAGGCTGAGGAAGCCGTGGGGGAGGTCGTCCACCACGCACAGAGTGACGGGCTGATCTATGTTCCTCAAACGCTTGGCGAACATCACAGAGTCATCCAGCATGGGGTCTAACGCACAGGCCTGAGAGGAGAGAGGGGAGAGGGGAGAGGGGGACGAGGGGAGAGGGGAGAGGGGAGAGGGGAGAGGGAGAGAGGGCGAGGGAGAGGGGAGAGGGGGGAGAGGGAGAGAGGGAGAGGGGAGTAGGGGAGAGGTGAGAGGGGAGAGGTGAGAGGGGAGAGGGGAGAGGGGGAGAGAGAGAGAGCAGGGGTGAAAAGCAAGTTAGGATATGTTAGGAATCTTAATTAAGTGATGAAGAAAAGGAAGCAAGAATCCCGGTTTCCTTTGTGCATACTTTCTTTACATTCCCGCGGACTCACTCATTTTCAAATCAGCACCATTTTCTTCATTTTTCATTAACATCCTTCAAATGTGAGATCAGGCTTTAAACTTCCCATCTCTTTCTCACTGTGATATAACAATGTAAGTGAGCGGTCCTCTCTGATCTCCATCTCTTCACTTTCTAAGGCTTTGGTGCTTTTACCTCTGCAACCTCCCATCTGCTTTCCTCTTGTCTTCACTGTCACAAACCAACACTCACAATCCTGGTCTGCTCCTGCATGGAACAATATCAAATCTACTTGTACAAAACGTAGACAGTTGCAAAGACTCAAATGTTCTTCAAGGCAAGCTTACACTACACTCAATTCGAGTAAGCGAACTTAGATTGTTGTGTATTTAACTGTATTAATGCTCTCCTGGCCATTTCTTTGCATCAGAATAAAGTAAAGCTTCATTTTCCAGTGGTGAGACTTCCAGACTCACCACTATGTGCACAGGGGGCAGGCCTTTCAGCATGCTGTCAGGAGCCAGCAGAGGAGAGCAGAAGGGATCTTTAACCACAGGCGAAGTGTCCACCGTCATGGTGGCTAGCTGCTCTGAGCGCAGGGGCTCAAAGCCCAGGGGAAACTCCCTGCGGTGCTCCAGCTCTGACCCCTCCTTTCCAGCAGGGGGAGGTATGGCCACTGAAAACAGCTCCCTGGACATGGAGGGATCTGCTTCCTTGGATAAGAAGAAATGCACATCTTCTGGCTGCAGAAAAGGGGAGAGTGAAAAGTTGTGGATAAACTGCACTGAAGGGTAAAGTAATGTCAAGGACAATAATAAGGCGTAACATATTAAATAGGCAAACTTCATTACACACAGAGGACTTTGTCCTTGTGGAAATCATCTGAAAACCTTGGCTCGGTGCCTGAGAGTCTTGGCTGAACAATCCCCATTTGAAGGAGGAAAAGCATATTTAAAATCTTGCGTCACCCCTGCAATACGATTCTTCCCAAGTAAGGCACTAATCCAGCCTGCCTGTGTGAAAAAACATGAGAGGATAATCTGCAATACCTGGCTGGTACCCGCACACCCAATAAAAGCTTTGATACTCAGTCAGCTTTTCACAGCCAAATCTGCCAATGAGGCATGGGTGACTTCATCTAGGCTGAGATCATCAAGATGAAAAACAAACGTGACTGCAGGGTATATAACGCAGTATGATAACGGGCCAAAGTATCTCCATGCTGATCACATGTTCATAGTCTTAAATCCATCTAATGAGGGGAGGGATAGCCTGATCATAGGTGCTATAATTATCATCAAACAGTCCCCAGTAAGAGCCAAGTGTTCTTTAAAAGCCCTTACACATGTAATGCTGTTAACTTCTTCAGGATAAGAGTATCCACTGAGAGCGAGCTAATCTCAATGTAAATATGTTGAAGCGTGACGTACAGTGCTCTCAGGGAGCAGCGCTGCACTGTGAGAAGTGAAGTCGTTGTGGGATCCCAACTCCTGGCAAGTCTGGCTCTTCACAGATAATTTCCTGGAGGGGAAGTCGGAGGTCTGTGAGGCGACAGGGGGGTCAGCGTGAGGAGAGGAGAAGGACGCCTCTGAAATACTCTTCCTCACTGTGTCTGAGAAACAAGACGGAGAGAGGGGAACATGGAGTTAGTCAAAATTGAAATGTTCCAGACAAACATAAAACTTAATTAAAAAGATCCATTAACACAGAAAGTAATTTTGACGGTGTGTAAAGGACAGAGGTGGGGTCACCTGCAGCTGGAGGACCGGAAAGAAAGGACACAAAAAGAAACACAATCACTTTGACTCTACTTATCATATCTGGTTGACAGCCAACCGTTAAAAGCCTCAAAATGCAAATTGAAGTGTATCAGGAAGGAGAGAGGCGAAGTGGGTGGAGGGAAATCAAGCAGTGCTGTCATGGTGATATCATCTGGCCGCCCCGAGCCGTCAAAACATAGCTGTAGTCATGGCGGCTATCTCCACAAAGCGCTACCGATCTCCCATCTCTTCCATAATGAAGCATCTCAGCACCATGATGGCCTTTTAATAATGTACTCCCACCAATGACATTCTCATTAGGGGGGGGGGGGGGGGGGGGGTGTCACCTGGCTAAGGGGACACCAGGGAAATTACGATTCACCATCAGATTTACGGAGGCTACAATTAACAATTACTGTCAAAGCCCTGCTGCTCCGAAGACGTGAACTGATAGGAATGGGTTACGGTGTGGTTACGCAACAAGGTGGGACAAAGTGATAAGTGGACAGTTGAAAGCTGAATAAAGGGGATCCATGTCATTAACCCTCATCCATATGGACTGTAAATGAACTTGATATTGTTACACACATAATTGGCTTAAATGATGACGCTGAAAATATTGGCGGGAAACACACACACACTGATGTGGCAGTTAATGTAATGAAAGACCCGGGCAGATTGCATCTATGGCAGAGCTTTTCAAACAGTGGGGCTCCAAACATTTTAGCGAAGGCATGGTATATGGAGGTACACAATATTCAGGGCTGCACATAACTGGTGCGCAGGTGCGCATGCGCACCTCCGCCAAAAAAAGAGCACCGGGTCATTTGAAACAAAGCGCATTTGCGTACCAACATTGAGAGAGGGAGAGAGGGAAGGGAGAAGAGAAAAGAGAAAATAGAGGAGAGAGAAAGATATTTGCGAGTTGCATATGAATCATGATATGAACTCAGGGTCGGCCCGTAGCACTGGCTAGATGTTCGCCGAGGGCGCCAGATCTGTGGAGGCGCTGCGCTGGCAGTTCTGGGAGGGAAGAAAACATTTTGACCGTTGGGGCTTATCCTAATTTTCGGCCTTGATGTAACAACATTCATAATTAAGTAAATGTAACACCCTTTTCACCCCGGTTACACCTTTCATTTGCCCTGTACGATGGGCGCTGTAAGTGATGAAAATGGGGGATGTTGGCTTATCTGGCGCCCGCAGCTCACAGACAAAATGCGAGGGAGAGAGGGAGGGTGCACCGGTACCAGCGCTGTTGTTATTAGAATCTGGTGCCGTGCTAGCTGCTCTAACGGATATAAGAAGAAGATGTTTCTACAATAATGTGGAGGGAGAGTCCTCTCCAGTCAGACTGAGAGGCTGATACTACAGCTCAGTGAGGTAAAGCACTCTTAGTCTAAGTTCAAACGGTTTGGTCACAATTTATGTAAACACATATTTTCAAGGCACTCCTTTATAATTATTGGGATGAACAGGTTTTAAATCATTCTAATGTATACTATAGGACAGTAACCTAAAATATCCTTTAAAACTGGAGATAAAAAAAAATGCATAAATAAATAAATGTTAAGGTAAAATAAGATATGAATGAACAACACAAATAAAATAAGTTACAGTCATTTGTTATTGGCTATGGTAGGTTATTGGTTATGTTCACATACTTATTTGACTACATCCACTTGTCTAAGATGACAACAGAGGCTTTCGACCCAAACCCAGAGTTGACTTGTGGATGCAAGCATCTAATCACAGACTCAACCAGAGAGAAAGTAGTTGGCCTACATCATCAGCTACCATGTCTGACAGAGAGGAAGACAGTGAGGAGAACAGTCAGGAGGGTAGTGATGACAGCTTGTAGGATTACTGCTCGTGCTAATGTTGTCTTGTGTTCACCTCTGCATGTGTGTTCTGTGTTCACCTCTGCATTTGTGTTCTGTGTTCACCTCTGCATGTGTGTTAGTGTTCACCTCTGCATGTGTGTTCAGTGCCGTGTGTCTGGCAAATAAAGTCAAGACCCCCTAAAAAGTTACGGTTTATTTCATTTTAAGGATGAGCACCAAGCAACATCTCCAGGTGCTCCTTTGAGAACCAGGGCAAAAAAGTGATGTGCACCCCTGACAATATTACATCAGTTATCAAAACAAAATCACGTAGAATAGCCTAAACGTGTGCGATTTGGTTAAAGAAATACAGTAGATTTAGATAAATGTACCGTTTTCTTTCCAGAGACAGAAAAGGAGCCCTATTCTGCTTTTTGGGGTGTTCTCTTTCCTGTATTGTGCTATAGGTTTGTTTGTTTGCACGTAAATGGTCTAAAAATAAGGCTAAAATCCTAAAGTTCCCTCCAGAGAGAGTTTCTCTCCCACACTGAAAATGACCTTAATAGCGCTCCATTTATTTGGTGTCTGATGTTATGTCAAATAACAACATTTGGCTCAATTGTGAGTCTCTATGGAATCAAATAATATAATCATGATCCCATTGACATTAAACAAATTGCCAAACTAAGCAAGCCAACTAAAGGGGCATCACGGGGGCGCCTTTTCTCAAGCTTGTCTGAGGAGAGGCTCAGAATCCTCCTGGTGTCCAACAGAATAAACGCAGTATCTGGCAAGTAAAACCTTATTTAAGCCACCCACATTTCTTCTAATGTTCCCATGCCTGCACAAACACACACACACACAGTCACACACAGACGCACACAGTCACACACAGACACACACAGTCACACACAGACGCAAACAGTGAAACACAGACACACAGAACCACACAGTCACACACAGTGAAACACAGACACACACAGTCACACACAAACACACAGACACACACAGTCACACACAGACGCACACAGTGAAACACAGACACACAGTCACACACACAGTCACACACAGTCACACACAGTCACACACAGTGAAACACAGTCGGGGGTATACCGGCAGCTCTCGGTGGCGCCTCCTGTGCAGCCGAGCTGGGGGCGGCGGCGGCGGCTCGGTTGGAATCCAGAAGAGAGTGGATCCAGTTGGAGGCTCCCTGTCGGAGGTCTCTGAGCATCACAGCCGTATCTCTCCTCACCAAACTCAGCTGGCTCGCCTTCTCCACCTGCACCTCCGTCTGGGGCTGGTTGCCTGGAGGAAGAGGAGACATAGAGGAAGACTCAGCAGGGGAAAGATGGATGCTAAACAGAGAGAACAGCGTTTCTGTTATTCTTGAATAAGCACAAATGAGAAACAGATAAGCCAAAATAGGAAAGATAAAGAAAACCACAGAAAATACAGCCATTTGTGTCAAAGAGAGCAATACATAGTGATGACCGAACGAGTGAATAGAAAGTGATTAGTGTTAGAGTTCATTATTGAGAGCCACACAGGATCAACAGTATCTCTGTCAGAATGATTTGGCATAGTTGGCCATTTACTAGTTCTCCTTAGCCCTCCTTTTCTTGTGAGACTACAATGTATCAAATGACTTGTAAGAGTTTCTCCTGCTTTTTACATTGCATTAATGACAAGGCGTGAAAAACAATCTATATGCTAATAAGTTGAGTTGTGGCTAGGGAGGGTGTTTCAGACATGATACAGCACGGTTAGAAAAAAATCCATAAAGATTTATGATTCAAATATGTGAACACATTGTGTGCAGAAAAAGGAATTGAGCAAGTGAACAGGGAGATCCGAGATGAGAACAGAACTTGTTTTATGTTTAATAAGATAATTATAACTGTTCTAAAACTTAAAGACATGCAGGCAGGCTGAATTGACACAAAATAGATTGAAGTTTTCTTATCAATTAGTTGTTTCAGTTGTTTGCAAACTTTGCATATCATAAAAAAACATCGCTTTGAGTTTTTTTTTTAATACATTATATTAGTTAATGCAATTGAAAAGAATGGCTTAACTGATGAAAATGGCAAAAAAATAATATATATAAATATACATCAACTTAATAACCTTTTCATTTATGTTACACAGATAGTTTGTCAGCATTATAATTTTTAAAAGGGCCCTATAATGATTACTTAAGGGTTCATATTTGTATTTTGAGCCTCGACAGTGACATGTTTCCAAGTTCTAATGTTCTAAAAAGGTCTTTATTTTTCTCACAGCCTGTGCTGCAGCACCTCTTTTCACCCTCTGCTCTGATTGGTTAGCTGGCCGGCTCTGTTGTGATTGGTCAGCCCGCTTTGAGATGTCCGGCCCCTTATAATACCACGCACTATCACGTTGGAGCTAGCCAATAGAAGCACGAATGTTACATAGTGACGTCACTATGTGGTAGGGAATTTCTGGGTTTTATCCTTTGCCGACCATTTAGATGCACAACAACCTATATAATACCAGTGTTTCCCCTATATACAAATAGCGGCGGTGCTAGGGGCCGCCAGCCAGGTACCCCAAACAAATATTTTTTTACCTAAAATCTACCAGATAAAAGAACACACCTTATTTAGTTTGTTTTCTAAATCACAAACACACTTGCACTCCTACCTGCGTAGGCGCTCAGACACCTGGAGAGCACGCTGAGCGGCAGCAGGGGATCCATAAGTGTGAGCAGACGGGAGGGCGAGGCGTAGGCTGTCAGCAGCGTGGCCGGGTACACGGCCACCAGGCCATCTGGCATCCGCACGCCAAAGGCAGCCGCACGCATCGTCGTCGTCACACACAAGTTGCCTCCCGCACTGTCACCAGCCAGACACACTTTCTCCCCGGTCCAGCCTGGAGAGATGAAACAGGGCGGTGAAGATAAAGGTGAGGACAAAGGAAGAACATAAATCCATGGGGAAATAGAGAAATGGCACACAAAATAAAAGGAGACGAGAAAAATATGTATTTTTCTGCAAATTCACTGTGGAGCAAGAAAAGCAGTGCGACCCATAAAGTAGCAGAATCTCTTTTCTCTACCATGAGATGGCTGAATGTGGGGCTGCTTGGAGCTGGGTTTGTCTTGCTATCCGCCTCATGGCAGTGATAATGTCTTATTGTACTAAAACACAAACACAGCACTGCGATCACTGTTAATTTGACACAGCGTGCTTCAGCGGGCGGATGTACCCCAAAACGACCAGATGTCTTTTGGTGTCAGCCTGAATACTTGGCGTCACAATTTGTGTTATATTACAGAACAACGGGTACAGTGCAAAACATGGCGCTGCAGCACGATTACTTTCAAAGTGATGAATGATTCCTCTTGAAAGCTACAGGGAATTGGTAATTGCACTCAGAGAAGCAGTCCACTGACTCTGAAAGGAGTGAGCTTTGTCTGCTCATTAAGTCTAATAAACTAACTTCTACCTGCCTAATGCATTTAGCATTTCAACTGCACATGGCTTCCCATTGCATTAAGAAGTAGTCCGAAAAAGTACATGGGAGTAAAAAAGAAAGGCCAGGAGTCTGATATTAACGCTAATGTGTGATGACCCTAGATAACAAACTGTCCTTCACTGCAAACATAGCTGCTACAACCTGCTGCTGCAGATACACTCTTTACAGCATCAGGAGGATACGTCCCCAGCTGACCCAGAAAGCCACGCAGGTTCTGGTCCAGGCTCTCGTCATCTCACGCCTAGACTACTGCAACTCCCTCCTGGCTGGTCTACCTGCATGTGCCATCCAACCTCTGCAGCTCACCCAGAATGCAGCGGCTCGTCTGGTCTTCAACCTTCCTAAATGTTCCCACACCACGCCGCTCCTCCGCTCCCTTCACTGGCTTCCGGTAACTGCTAGAATCCACTTCAAGACACTGGTACTTGCGTACCATGCTGCGAATGGATCTGGCCCTTCCTACATCCAGGATATGGTTAAACTGTAAACCCCAGCACGTGCACTCTGCTTTGCATCAGCCAAACGACTCGCTGCACCCGCACTGCGAGGGGGACCCAAGTTCCCATGAGCAAAAACACGTGGGTTTGCTATCCTAGCTCCAAAATGGTGGAATGAGCTCCCCATTGACATCAGGACAGCAGAAAGCTTACACACCTTCCGGGGGAGACTGAAAACTCATCTCTTTCGACCCCACTTCGAGCAATACAATGAAAAAACTAAAAACTAAATAAAAGCTCTCATATACTAACTAAGCACTCGTATACTAACCAAGCACTCGTATACTAACCAAGCACTCATATACTAACAAAGCACTCATATACTAACAAAGCACTCATATACTAACCAAGCACTCATATACTAACCAAGCACTCATATACTAACCAAGCACTCATATACTAACCCACGCACCTCATATACTAACCACGCACTCATATCTAACCAAGCACTCATATACTAACCAAGCACTCATATACTACAAGCACTCATATACTAACCAAGCACTCATATACTAACCAAGCACTCATATACTAACCAAGCACTCATATACTAACCAAGCACTCATATACTAACCAAGCACTCATATACTAACCAAGCACTCATATACTAACCAAGCACTCATATACTAACCAAGCACTCATATACTAACCAAGCACTCATATACTAACCAAGCACTCATATACTAACCAAGCACTCATATACTAACCAAGCACTCATATACTAACCAAGCACTCATATACTAACCAAGCACTCATATACTAACCAAGCACTAATATACTAACCAAGCACTCATATACTAACCAAGCACTCATATACTAACCAAGCACTCATATACTAACCAAGCACTCATATACTAACCAAGCACTCATATACTAACCAAGCACTCATATACTAACCAAGCACTCATATACTAACAAAGCACTCATATACTAACAAAGCACTCATATACTAACAAAGCACTCATATACTAACAAAGCACTCATATACTAACAAAGCACTCATATACTAACAAAGCACTCATATACTAACCGAGCACTCATATACTAACCAAGCACTCATATACTAACAAAGCACTCATATACTAACCGAGCACTCATATACTAACCAAGCACTCATATACTAACCAAGCACTAATATACTAACTAAGCACTCATATACTAACAAATAACTGGCTTATCTAAAGCCAGTTGAGTAGCACTTGAAATGTTTTGGCTCTATGAAACCTGATGTACTTATATGATTCTGTTTTCTTCAAGTTTGTATCTTCCTGGTCGAATGCACTTATTGTAAGTCGCTTTGGATAAAAGCGTCAGCTAAATGCAATGTAATGTGTGTGTACCTAGTAGGTGGTGGTTTTTCAGAGCCCAGCAGTAGGCGTAGAAACACTCCTCCAGGGCCCTTGGGAAGGGGGCCTCGGGGGCCAGAGAGTAGTCGATGGACAAAATGGGGACACCGAGATCCTGGGACCAGCTCTTCAGATAAGGCTGCAGGACACAGAAGACATAAGTTAGAGGGGTGGCATTATAAATAGAAAAACACTCGGTTTCAAAGCTGATATATAATATGTTGTTTGTGAGAAACAAGAGCAGTGGTACAAAACACAGAGGAGATGAGACAGAGAGGTATAAATGTAATGGGAGAGAGAAACTTTAGGAAGGATAAAAAGCTATGAAAATTGCCCTGTGATGTCATCGGTCTGCTTTGTGGCTTACTGTCTAGACAATGAAAGAATGAAAGAATGAGCACTGCCCTCACCGTTACCTTCATTTGGTTTCTTCAGTTGGTTATACCAACATGTCCTAGTTTATTGGGTATGAAGGAACAAGACAAAGACAAGGTGATGGTGTGGATTTACAGGGAGTGTCTACCAAAACAAACTCACTGTCAGAATACTGAGTGTTCCTTTCTTCCCGTTGCTACACTTTGATTACGTGTTTACTATTCTTATGCCAACCTAAGGCAAGTGCTTTACTCCACAGCTGCAAAGCAATGACCTTGAAATGCAAGCAGGGCAGCCAAACTTGTCACGCCAAAACATTCCTTCTACAAAGCATCCATCCTTTCCTCCTTCATCTTTATCTTCTCCCAACACCTTTTCTGACTAGCTGTGACAGGTCTGACGCTGAAAGTGACAGCTCTCCGTTCACAATGCCAGGAAAAGCACAGTGAGTGTATATTTTGAATGTTGCCTCACCCACCAGTGACTCACCCTGAAAAGTAGTCGCTCCAGCATCAAGCCGCACTTGTCATAAGAAAGCTCAGAGTGAGGTCGCTGACAAGGGAATACACGCTCTGTTCGGGTCAGTGTGGGTGTGTGTGAGAATCAGAAAAGGTTCTCCAAAGGTGTGTATGTGTGGAAACAAGTCAGTACATGCCAGAGTACTTGGGCAGGTGCAGCAGTCAGACAGTTCATCATCTGCCTGCATAAAAGGAAACCGCAACAAATGTCCCACAAGGAAGAGAAGATGTGTGTGTGTGTGTGTGTGTGTTTTAATGAGCTGGGACCAAGGCTGGAAAACTCTTCTCATACACACACATCCTATTCACAAAGACGAAAAACACTCTTACACCAATTTAGAAGGAGCCAGATCTGTTCTCAAAACGGGAATAATGGGAGCTGCAGTCCAACTCTTTCCAAGACATGCAGAGGAGTTAATCTGCAGGCTAATACCTCTACAGGGAGTGTGTGTGTGCACACCCATTCCTGTGATGTCAGCATAATTGGGCTCTGAGAGCACCAAAGGCTCCAGCCACTGAAGTCCAACTCTCCATCTCGCCCAGCCGGCAGGAGAGAAAGAAGTCGAGGAAGGATACAGGAGAGGATAAATGAGCCGAGCAAGGCCCCGCCCTCAGAGAAACTTTTCATTTTTCTATTCTTTCTTCCTTGGCCTTGCCTCAGGGATTAAGAGAGCAGAAAGCACACGGTAATATTAGGAAAGTTCAAATTGCTTAAATAAGACAGGAAGGGCATGTTAGAAAAGGACACGAGGTGAACAAAAAGGATTTTGTGAGGTATTAGAAAGATTGAGAGGGAGGATGTAATAAAAAGGCGAGCCCTGAAGAAAAAGACAGAATGATAGTCTGACAAGTCTTCCATTAGTGCCCCGGGTAATCTTTCTCTATGGGGTCGTACAGTTCTCCGTTAATTCAACATGACAGCCCTGTTCACCCCCGTCTGTGATTGCTCCCTCTCTTCTCTTCTTCGCAGCAGCAGCTGCAGACCAAGAATGCCCGTGTCCTTGGCGATTTCACAGAGTCCTTTCTTACAGAGGCTATAAGAAGCCTGACGCCACACACAGACACAGATGACCAGATCAGTGAAGGAGAGCTGGGTGCACAAACTGTATTTAAATCATCCTTCTCATCAAGATGAATCACGGAGGTTGAATAGTTCCTCTTGCTATGATTTCATATTTTGTTACTTATGTAAAGCTATGATAAAATAAATGTTTTGATTGCTGTTCGAGCATTGAAGAGATTTTTTAAGACAACTTATAAGTGTGTTTGTGTGATCTTTAAAGTAGATCTAGAGGGGATGATGTGTGTGTGCACCTTCTGTGTAAACCAAGCATGGAGGGAGGGCTTAGCATCTCCATTTATAAAACTATATTCCTGCGTTTTCAGCCATTATTTACAAAGGAATTAGCTTAACGGCTCATTAAATGTCACAATATTGACAGAGGAGGAGATTCAGCCTGCTAACTCCTCTGCCCCCCGCTGTCAACTAGCGCTCGTCTCAACACTTTAATTAGATGGGGTTCAATTTCAATTAGTTGGAGAAAACAGAGCGAGACAGTGAAGCGATGAAGGGATGAGAACGTGAACTGGAGGAGCACTGTGGAAATACCGGGTGTTTAAAATGATGGAGGTGAAGTGGTGTCAGCATCTGTATCTGTGAGTGCCAAATCACACATTTACCACTGTTTCCTGCATCACTGTTGTATTATACACATCATAATAAGTAAGATGCGAGTCATACTACAGCAAAATTGTATTCAGTTTTCCTTGAAAAATGAAACCAATCATATTGCCTTTTAGGTAAGAGGATAGATATACTGTCACCTACTTTCCATTACATTACATGTCACTTGTTAGATGCTTTTATCCAAAGCGACTTACATACTCAGTACTGTGGACAAACCCCACAGGAGCATTTTGGGGTGAAGTGTCTGAGGGACACAACGACATGCTGACTGCAGTGGGGTTTGAACCTGTTCTCCCCTGATCCCAACACCAAGGCTCTATCCACTGCGCCACACTTTCCCTTTTCTTTATTCTTGTCCTCTGGGTGTGAACTCTTAACTCTCTTATCCCGTTTTCAATCTTGATCCTGCCGCTCTAACACCTATCTTTCCCCTACACGGATCGATGAAGGTTTAGAGAGAGTTGCAGAGCAGCATCTCACCTCATGGGATTTGGAGGTCTGGGCCACAAATCCTCCTCCGTGGAAGTGGATCAGGATGCTGGAAGACGGGGGGAGGCGCTTGGTCTTCCCCAGCGACAGAGAGATGGCGCCCCCCTCAGAACGGGCGAGAGACAGCAGAGCCTCGCTGTCCTGGAGAGAGAGGTGAGGAAGGAATCAACAAAAGGACAGAAATAAATCACTAAAAAGAATAAAGAACTTCACATGACGGTGGCCTCTCTGATAACTGTCCACGTTATGTGTATATTGTATACTGGAAACTAAGCCTTTTTCATTGTTAATAAAAAGCATTGCTGGTGTGAGCAACAGGGCTCCTTTGAGAGGAGGACTAACTGCTGTGCTGCAGCAGCTTTCTGCCAGCCTCTCCTGTGCCTGCATGAACGCACACTAATTCCCATTCATTAACGGAAACAAGGAGGCAGAGGAAATGTGGCAGGGAGCGAGGGAGGGTTTCCACCGATGCACACTTGTAATTTGAAACTTTAAAAAAGGAAACTTTTTTGTTGTTGTGGCGTGATCAATGCTGGGAATAGAGAGGCAAAGTCCCGCCCACTTCCGCCCCATGGGACCTTATTTCGGAAAAATGATGTATTGAAGTCAATGGAGAGAGAAAGATTATCTTTGGATCCCGTTTGAATTGTGCCACAAATTACACATATGATGTTTGTCAATTTAAAAAATCATTTCCGTGTCAAAAAAGTCACAGTTTATCGTAAAACTGTTGAAATATAAGACTATGAAAAATACGCAACTAGAAAGACTACAAATCCCAGAGTCCCGGTCCCGCATGCTGGCTCTTAGGAACCGACTAACTCCCCTTGTGTGTGTGTACAGCTCTCAACGCGCCCAGACTCGTAGTGATTTTCACCTCTTTTAATACTTTCCGCCTCATTCTGAAAGAAAGAAGTGAAATGTTTCAACGTGACGGCCGTCTTGGTGTGTGGTGTGAGACGGGAGATGTAGTTCATTGAGCGGTTTCACACCAAAAAGTGTTTGTTTTTTTTACTTGCAAAATTATCTTTTAAATTGACAAACATCATATGTGTAATTCGTGGCACAATTCAAACGGGATAAAAAGATAATATTTCTCTCGCCATTGACTTCAATGCATACTTTTTCCGAAATTAGGTCCTATTGAGCCCCCCCCGGAAAGGGAGGGTGTGAAGCTGACAATTGAGCGGCCCAGACCAAGCAAGGAGGCAGCACGTCCCAAATATAACCCGGTGTGGGCATTTATTACAGCATGAACACAATACACACAGCCTCAATCCTGCTGCTGCTGTTCACGTGGGCACAGCCTGCAGCCACCAGGATCTCACACACACTACCAGCCTCAAAACAGACAGGGCAACAGACCCTAAATACACACACTAATCAGCAATTCGACACAGGTGGGGGGGGAGGAGACAACACAGGGCACCAGGTGCACTCAATCAACAGCCACAGACATGGGGGAAGGGGAACACTTTTAACATGAAACCAGGAAACAGAGACAGACAAACTAGTTACATCAATTACATATGCTTCCTGTGCAATGTTTTTAGTGCTATATTACCCGTAACGGAGGCCGAGATCTATGGGCCCAGAGATCACCTCCGTTACAGAGGGACTTCACCTCTCTATAGCGTGTTGATAGCATATATAGTTACAAAAAAAGGAGTGCAAGCTTTGAGGGAGAGAGGGAGTCTCCTGAGAGAATAAATAAGGGAGGAAAAGAAGTGAGTGCGAATCCTATGACAGAAAAATATATAGAGAGAGATAATGAAGGGGATTAAGTTCATGAGGATGAGTCAGGCTGTCGTTTACTCCTGGGCGGAGAAAGAAATACCAGATATGCTTTTACATATCGTTAGAATATTTCTATTTGCATGACTGGTAAATGCAAAGTGGTTTAAAAAGAGCCAGTGGAGGAAAACTGTCACAAACTAGGTCATGCAACAAATACCTAATACTAAGACAGCCAACCAGGAAGTAGTTTAAGTGCACAGCAAATACTGAAATAGTCTGGTTTTGCTTAAGATGTGACAATATGAAGTTCTTTTTATTGCTTTTTCAACTCTGCCACTAAAGTGTGAGTGGAATAATGAATGACTTACCTGTCCTTCACGCAAGTCATAGGAGATGAGCCTCATCTGAACTGGAGCGCTGCCGATGTGCGCTGACGGAGGAGCTATGGTTACAGAGGCTCCTTGGTTGGCCGCTAGAGGGAGGTCAAAGGGCACGGGGGGCACAGAGAGAGCCCGGTTCACCTTAACTTGAGTGGATGTCATGCTGGCAAGTCTCTGGAGGAAGAGAGAAGATGAAGAAAAAAAAAGAAGAAAGATATCCGTGTTAAAATAGAGACAGAAAGAGTGGAGTGCAAGTTACAGAGCGAGTGGGGTCAATGGAGAGACAGAATAACTGCATGAATAAATCATGAACCCCATTGAATAAATTGAATTCCACTCTATTATTACTAACAGCCTATAGGCCAAATGCATAACGATGGAAGGGTACTTCTACTGGAGGAAAGTAAAATATTCCTGAGACTGTTTTTAAATTAAAACAAGGCAATACGCTTTTCTGTGTGCATGGGTTAGGGACAACATGGGTAGATTACAGATGTCTAAGGAGAGTGTGTGTGTGTGTGTGTGGTGTGTATGTATGTGTGTGTGTGTATGTATGTGTGTGTGTGTGTGTGTGTGTGTGTGGCCTAGCATTACTATCCTTGTGGGGACCTAAATCTGTTTACACAGTCACGTGTGGGGACTCGCATCCCTTATGGGGACATATTGGAGGTCCCCATAAGGGGAATCATTAATTTTAGGGTGAAGACTTGGTTAGGTTAAGGGTTAGGGTTAGGGTTAGGCATGTGTTGGTTATGGTTAAGGTTAGGATAAGTCTCCAGGAAATGCATGTAAGTCAATGTAATGTCCCCTGAAGTGAAGTATACGTGTGTCTGTGTGTGTGTGTGTGGTGTGTGTGTGTGTGTGTGTGTGTGTGTGTGTGTGTGTGTGTGTGTGTGTGTGTGTGTGTGTGTGTGTGTGTGTGTGTGTGTGTGTGTGTGTGTGTGTGTGTGTGTGTGTGTGTGTGTGTGTGTGTGTGTGAAAAGAAGCATTATCAGTCCACTCACCGACAGGACTTCGGTCTCAGTAATGTTCCAGAAGCTCTTCCAGAAATGGACGTCCAGGTTCTGGGTGATGCGTTCAAACTCCGCCCCTCTCAGCTCGGGGTCGATGGCGTACTTCCCTGAGGTGAATAAAGAGCTGGCTGCTACACCTGAGGACGGGAGGAAGAGGACGCACAATGAGGAGGGGATAACAGAAAGGAGACGGGGTAATGCAAGAGAAGAAAGGGGTTTAGAGTTCAAAGTCAATGGAATATAAAAGAAGGATGTGGATGCCGGACGCGGGAGTGAAAATGGAAGTGTTTGCAGACAAAAGCGCAGAATAATGAGGATGAAATGAATGTAACAAAGACAGAAACAGGAGAAAGTAAGGCAGGAAAGAAGGAACATTAAAGGTGACTGGTGAAAGCACATCAAACAACTTGACAAAACTAACTTGCTGAGAATGCAGAAGAAAGAAGGAGCAACGACGGGAGGAAAGGATCAAGAAGGAAAACACAGCACACCTTAGAGATGAGAACTGTGGTCAAACTGAGTACGCACAGCCATATAACGTTACTGCCACACGGAAGTCTACCGTGCTACTGCTAATTTTAAAACAGAAGATGATATGGCATGACACTAAGGATGGGCACTAAAGGAAAGGAATAGCACTTTCAAACTGTACCACTCTTTAATTAAACTACAGACACAGGACAGCTACTGCAGGAGCTCTAGGATAGAAGCAACTTCTTCACATAGTCTTTGTTACTATAGAGGACTATCAAGAAGTGGGGTTCCAGCCAACTCACCATATGGTGCAATACCTCCTGCCTCCACTGTGGTGCAGCACAAAACACAAGAGACCATCAGAGTCCAATGATTCCTTTTTGAAATGTTAAATATTTACGTGTGTTTGCGGTTCAAATATCTGTACTTCTATCTCTGTACATAACTGTGTGCACATTAAAGCACCCAGATATTGTTCTAAACTGTATTAAAGTAAACAGGTATTATCTTGAACTGTATTGAAGTGAACATGTATTATTTGGGACTGTTTAAAGTAATCCTATATATCTAAACCTTCTTACTTACACTCCATGACCCAGAGACCCTGACACACACACATACACCTCCTGTCTTCATGCAGCACACACACATAAACTCCTTAACCCAGATATCAGCAACACACACACATACGCCTCTGCTTATCAGCATGCACACACACACACACATACACTTTCCCTCACTAACACACACATGTTCTTTTTCCAAGGATTCTTGCTGGGGAGAATAATCCGAAGCACCAATATATCTGTGTACAATGTTTGATTGTTTTAAAAGAATAGTTTGTGTGAAACCTTCCCTGGGAAATTAAAGGAGTTGGGTCCGGTAGAAGATAAGAAGTGGCTGTCCACCTCAAAATATGTCCATATATACTGTTGTTTCTTCATGCAAAATGCCCCCTGTTTCTGACTGGCTGGTCCTGATATCTGTATCGCACGGCAGTAGAGCGGGGAGCCCGGAGTGTTCTGTTTCAGGGCACTCTGTATTTCGTATTGTGTTTTTTACTGTATTAAAATCAGATTATTGTTATAACTTTTATGCCGGTGTTTTGAACTCCTTTTATTAAATCTGACCAGGCTCATCTAAAGGACGGCACGGAGCAGAGGTGGGCTTTAAGCCACCACTATTGTGTTTGCTCCTACAACGTTCAAAACACTCTGAAATATAGAAGAAGCACCCCAGCTCGGCCTCGAGACTCAAGAGGATGAAAGGGCCTCTACAATCCAAGCACACAGCATCAAAAAGGAAACACAGTCAGGGGCCATGGAGCAATGTGGAAGAGGCGTGCGGACGAGTACGATGGAGGAATGAGAATACAGTGACTGGGTGATGGGAGGGGACATCTGCAGACGGCTTGATGCTGACCTATTCCTGACTGATGGCGTTTGTAGTTTTCTCCAAAGGCCACGAGGCCGATAGCGATGGTCTGGAGACACGGCCGGATGGCTGGGCTGAACTGGAGGGATGGATAAAAGCAGAGACAGATTATTCATTATATTACATAATCTATTTAAGATGTACACTACACTTAAAACTGCTTTCATTTGAGCAGAGACGACGGGATATCAGATGAGTTTTAGACATAATAAATTGATGCAGAGGGAGGTTTGACTTTGGTTTGACTTTGATCTCTTTTTGCTGAGGGCTTAGCCTCTGTCTTTAGGATCAACAGAGACTCTGATTCTCTCACTTTAGTCATTTGTAGATCTGCAATTTGTTTTCCTGGCTTTACAAATTACAGTTCTGACAGCTCTCTGATCAGGGTCAATTCGCTTTAGTCTGGGTACCATGCAGCCCCTGGCATTGTCTTTTAAATAAATCACACATCCACAGGTTTGTTCTTTTTCCAAATAGAATATCATTTTGATTGACAGGCAATGGGAGACTTGGGAGCTTGTTACTCTCATATTATTTAAAAAAAATATTGCAAGCTATATAATCTAACAAGGGCAGTAACATAAGAGTATATTTGCCAGAGCTGTAGATGGTGCATTCAGGTGCTTGTCTGTATGTGTTAAGCCAGAATTGGTGAGATGGAAGTGTTTTTTCATGACGTTTACCTCTATTGTTGTCAGCTCCTTTTTTACTGTTGTCTTTATAATATATATCCTTCTAAAAGTGAATTACCTGCAGTTCCTACTTTGTGAACATTGAAGTACTTCCTGCCTCTCTTTCTTCCGAGTGTCCTACTTTTCTTCACATAAAAAGCCAATTCCAGTTCATCGAGCCTGAGGCACTGCTACTTCTAAGCCTCCCCATTCGTCACCCTTGCCAGCTTCCCCTGCACCATGCGGCTCCTCTCACCTGGAAGCCAAGGCATCGGCCATAGAAGCAGCCCTTGTGCATGGATGTGTATTCGCGGACAAAGGTCTCACTGAGGCCGCTCTCATCCTTGAAAAAGAGGTTTCCATGGCTGTTGTCGTGCAGCATGCGCTGAGCCAGGTAGAGCAGGGCGCGCAGCTGGCACAGAGCGTTGCAGTACGCCTCCATCTCCCCCGCGTTGTGTGCCACTCGAAAGAAGATGCTGCGGCGGTTGGCGATGATGTAGCGCCCTTTCTGGATGATGTGGAGAAGGCAGCAGCGCACAACCTACAAAATGAGGAAGATTGTAACATTAAAATGTAGGAATAATAGCAAGTCCTACCCCAAGATGCTACGCTCTCCTTATGCCAAAATAAACCAGCATGGTAATGTCAGTTAAGTTAAACCATAAGAATAAGAGTACTAGGTTGCTGTTTGTGTCGTTATTTGCGGTTATTGTTTTGTGGGTTTTATTATGTTTTGTTGTCCCTAATGTTTTTTGTATTGTCTCACCTGAAAATTAAATAAAAAAATTGAAAGAGAAACTATAAGAAACTAAATAAATGATGATGTAAAAGGATGGCATTTGTACGGTGAAATTATATATGTAGGCTTCTTTAAATAATGAATGATGAAGTCAAGGTTAATATTCCTATACTAAGAAATCGACCGGTTCGACCCATGTCGTTTTTGCTTTTCAACAAAGCAAATCATAGTTCTTTAAGTTGTGCAATCATTAAAGAGCCATGTCTTCTGGGTTTGCTGACATTGTAATTAGGTTTCTGGGGGTGAAGCTTGAAGGGAAATAAACTATGTATGGGAGCGTGCTTGAAAGCAAACATGTGAAAGGCTTGAACTAGCTTTAAAAAGGGTCTTGCAGATTAGTCTGAGTAGCACTTTGGGAATGAGTAGGATTATATATGTGGAAACCAAGAGGTAAGAACAGAGCAGCATTCATTTGCTGCTCTAGACTCATTCAATGTGGTGGGCTGCAGCCACCGAAGGTCATGATGTTTCGTCGATAAGTGTAGAAGACGAAGTACAGTAGGGGGTAGATATTCTGCAGCTGGAGGAATTTATCTAACCTGATTTCAACATAAAATCAATCTGTAAAACAAATGGGCTCACCTTGAAACAAAGCGATATCAAGCCGTTTCCCACAGTGTGGAGAGAATATTGATAAGGATTGCGGCAGGGGGGCTTATTATTCTCACAGCTGCACCGAGTGGAGATGTAAAAACACAGATCCAAGACTTAAGCACACAAAACATCCCACTGCTTACCTTGACCAGTGAGCGATAGCCATTGGCGGGTATGTGTGGGTCAAAGTCAAAGTGATGGTAAACTTGAGTGAAGCCGGAGATAATGGGCTCCAGACTGCGAGCGTGTTCCTTGATGAGCTTCATGGTGTCCACCAGGCGCCGCGCCGCATCGCCCTGCGAGCCTTTGGATCCTCCGGAGAAGAACTCTGCGTTCTCATCGCAGACGCTGTGCAGCGCCGTAAACACTGCTTTGGTGTCCATCACTAAGAACAGGGACAGAGAGAAAAAGTCAAAGGGTGAAAAATAAATAATTGATATTATTTTGAATGGTATAACAATGACTCGCGAAGTTGGAGGGAATTATCCTTTTTGAAACATCAATGAAAAATGCTGTGTTTTTTAAAGATCTGTACCAAACATGGATTTTATAATAAGTCTATATAATATCATTCCTAAAAATATACAAAATTCAGGAATTATATTTTCACACATTTGACCAATTATTGTGTTTACTGTGATTTTGACATTGCACTAATATCCAGTCCCTTTTGCAATTTTGATCAAACGTTGATTAGTTGCGGCGCACTAATGTAACGATGGGATGCAATGCATTCAAGGATTGTTAATGTGTGTCTTTATGTATTCTGGTGGGGAAGTGTTCACTTAGCAGATTACTCATTACCTTGTATCCCATAACAATCTCTGATCTCACCATCAAACATTCCACCTTGCTGACCCCTATGCATTTGTTAAATTAAAGACCTTTTTGCCTGTAGTTGTTAAACTCGACTGTCAGCTGGTCTTGCAAGCATACAAAGTAGCACCCTGATGCTTATTCTGCACCACACCCCCACTCTCCATTATCATGTAGACACTGTAAAAAAGGTAGGATATCATTGGATATATCCTAATGTTCTCTTACTTCTATTAACTAATCCCCGGTAGCCTGGCGTACAAAAGCTCATTGATTGAAACGTGTTAAGCAAGCCTTGAAATTAAACGATGTAATGCTGGGCTAAGCAGCCAAAATCCACCAAGACCTATGCAGACATGCATGAAGCAGGAGGAGAGGCCCTCCGCTGACGCAAATACTGAATAAAAACACACTTGCATAAGAGTCCCAAAGGAAGGTGTGTACAGCTGGAAACACACAGCGGAGTGTGTTCATCAAGTGTGCCAATACCCCTGCCCTAATGCAGCATAACAAGGATCTGGTTCTGTGTCCCTGATGGACTGAGATCTGCCGTCAAGTCACCGGAGACCTCCGTTTCCACAACACATGAGCCAGAGAACAAGCTGGTATTTACTGTATAGGGTGACGGCATGCTGAGAGACGGGGGAAGAGGAGCTGCTGGACACACAGAGATTACAGCTCAAAGAGACAGCAGTGCTTTCTTAATAGATGAGAAAGTGGGACTTTTAGGGGAGAGGCGAACAAGGGGAAAGAGAATATTCCGTTTTTTAAGAATGGGTGTTACCTAATTATCTTATCTAGCAAGGCTGACGCACATGTATCGAGAGATCATAGAAAATAACCATCGGTTCAGTTAAATGATTAAATCAAATGAATGTATAACTCTAATAAACATCCCAAATGACAGCAGGTGTCCTTGATAATAGCAAACACCTCTCTTCAAAGGTGAGTTCAATAAAGCATTACAAATATGAAATTAAAACAGCACAATGGTTTTTACAGATCAACAAAGCAGCATCTTGGGATGTGGAGTGGAAATCGTACAAAGATTCCCACGAAAGTGAAATATTGTTTCGAGGGTCAAAGAAATGATGGGAGCCCTTATCGCGCAATTATTCTGCTATTCCATGCCATTCAGAAAGAGTAATGGGAGAGGCCATTTCAGTTTGTTCGGAGGAATCACAACTCCCCGCCATCTGGAGAGAAACATCCATCAGCCAGACGACTTCCTGCACACACGAGCTTTGCATGAGAAATCACCGTGACTGACTTTTCTGTGCTTCTCACTCCACGCTAGACGCCCTTTTTTGGCACGTTCTCATTGGTTACATATGAAATGTAAGCAAGGGATAAGTGAATCATATCACAAAGATTTATTCAAAACAAATTTGAAGTTGGAAAACTTGAACACTGTTCGCTTTTGCATTTAGCACTCAGCTACTGGACTGTTTTGTATTTATACATTACCAAACCTGAGTGAGGAGCGCTGCCTGTTTCTTCCCCCTCTGCAGGAAACATGCCTCATCATCCGGACACACCCGACTTTAACCCCACGAGTTAGAGCTGGGCCTCACATTCCAGAAATGAATGAAAACACAGAAACATGCAGTTCTTTCGCATATTCAAATATCTGTATTCAAGTACCCCGTTTCCATTTATATCACAGGCCAAATAGTTAGAATTACCTACAACCAGGAAACCCCCCCGTGTGTGTAATGTAGCCATCTAGAGCATGCTAACGTACCATTGAATGTAGGAGACATGTATTGGCCCTGGGGTATTGAAACAAACTGAAACACATCAGCAGAACCAAATGAGCGGACTGCACAGAGCAGAACTTTAGCGGGGATCAAGTTCTATGTATTCAGCCAACGCTTAATAAAGCAGCTCAAGGCCTAATTTCACGTACAGTGAGCTCATCCCATGACTTCGAGGAAAAGTCATCACGGAAACAGAATTGACATTGTGCTAGTTATATACAGTTAAGATGTTTAATAGTGGTGTTGTATGAAGTCATTATCCATAGTGAGCGCATTACTGCTTCAAAGCCATCCCTTCATTTTAAAAGCTAGAAATATAGCGCCTCAAAATAACTCTAAACATCACAAGACAAGATTTGATTTGTGATGTGTAGTTACATTGTCTTTCTTTGAATCATTGGGATCATTTTTATGTTGTGTTTATCCAAAGGACATTTACTGGAATCCAGAGCTAATTAGCAAATGTCCTTATCCCAGTAAAAAAAGGTCAAAGCTTTCTTTTAGTATTATATATAACTCCGTCTCCACGTTATAGAGTTCCAAACCAAACAGAGATGTACAGCAATTTGGGGTAAGGTATCTTGATAATAGATAGAGGCCTGAATAACTATATTTATAACTACGTGTATGGGTGGATGTCATCTTAGAGTTTCAAAGATTACAGATGTGTTAAAGGTGGGGTAGGTAAGTTTCAGAAACCGGCTCGAGATAAACCTTTTGTTATATTCCATGGAATGCTCTTAACATCCGATAGCAATGGATATCTGAAGTGCTTTGACAACAAATCCATAACAAAATGTCATCTGTGGAAGCCGTAATACTGTAAAAAGTACAACCAACCCGTTGAGCCGGCCCGGCTAAACGGATTGGATTGTCGCCCTGTCTGTCAGCCTTCCATCTCGTGCACAAATGTATCTCGTGCCCTCATTGGTCATGTGCGCGTTCGTGTGTGTTGGAGGAGGTGCTCTGTAAGGAAGTCTGAAGGAAGGGGCGAATTCTTTTCGGCTGTGTACTTTCAAATTTTGGTGCACTCGAGCCGGTTTCTGAAACTTACCTACCCCACCTTTAAGAAAGGAATAGGGAGGAACAAAATATGAGTAAATGCAAGTCTCGCGGATATTACGCAATCTTTAACAACACATATGAATCATGGAGGATCGACGAAGGAAGTCTACAGTACTTTTCACTTTCAAAGTAATTCAGCAGCTAACGACAATCACACTCATACAGTCCTGGGCTTGTTGCTCAATATCAAGATTTCTCTAAGACTCAGCGGATTACGCACTGGCGCTGAATGTTCTCAACCCAACAACACAGGAAACAGTTACTATATATGTGCAAAGAAATCTACTAATGTCATCAGAATAAAACACCAAGAGGAACAAAGAACTTCTATAAATACACATTGAGCCGACTGCATGGACAGCATCAGCCTTATGTGGCTTAAAGGGACACAATGAGTGCCTTTGGTCAAGCGGCAGCCACCCAAACACTTTGCTGCAGGACCCGCTATAGCAGCCCATGGGCGAGCAGCCAACATTAAAATTGCATTCCTAATTAGAGCAGGAGGTACGACTCTCAGATGGGAAAGCTAATAGGCCTTATGGTGACAGAGTGAGCAAGGAGTGAACTTTATGAACCCCTGGATCAGCAGAAGCTCCTCTGAAAGTTGCTTGATGATAATGAAGCCACATTACGATGACCAGGGAGTATATCAAATGATACGAGTTATATGAACCACTACAATGTAATAGAGAGCTTCCTCAGAGAGTTCAACATGCCTTAGACCAGTGAAGACTTTGACGTAAGATAATATTCAAACAATAAAGCTGCCACGACACAAAAACATATCTCACCTGCTGTCCGTATCGTCTTTTGTGCATCAGCATTACCTACATATAACTGTCAGTATGGAGCCATGTGTTTCAGCATCATCCTTCCTGTGGTACTGACACAAGTGGTCACTGTAATCCCTCTGCAGCCATTAAGCTGCTCCTTGTCCCTCCACATTAAAGATGGATGAGAGCAGGCATTAATAAGTCATGCACTACAACCAACACCAGCGACACATAAAGATATATAATGAGTCCAGCAGGGCCCCGCATGCAGTGCCAAAAGTACCCGCGGGCTGATGGTAGCATTTCAATGATGGTAAAGAGAGCAACTGCCAAGTAAAGCTGGAAGAGCACAAAAGTTTAAAGTGCTTTACCAGCTTTGAGTTCAAGGCTCTGTCCTTCGCTGTCTCCTCTCTTCCAGCTGAGTTCAAGGCTCTGTCCTTCGCTGTCTCCTCTCTTCCAGCATGGAGAGAAGGAAAGAGAGGAAGGTAGTTGTTGTCTGATTGTCTTCCTGCTGCACGCCTGTCACTGCCTCATCTTTACGGTCAGACGTGGCTCTTCTCCTGTCAGCCTCTGTTTGTCAGACTGTCATAACCAACTCTACTCAGAGGCAATGAGTTGTCATTTTTCTTTCCTGTGTGCTTGTCCCTCACATGGTTCTTTTAAAAGACACCAGACAGCCCCTTCCCAGATAAACTCAAGTCCTTGTGACAGTGGGGCTTTCTTTCTATTGGATGTTCATCTTGCAACGCCCTGTGACCTTTTAACCTAATGGGCAGATCATGTACAGAGAGACAGTGGCAGGAACCCACAACCCAAGATTATAAAATGATACACCATTTTTGAATTGTGGCTTTTTCCTTTATTTGCTCTGCTTCATTCCAAACAAATAGCAGTACAACTAAATGTACCAATACATCGATTTCATAACATAATGTTGGCCCTCTGACGATTAGAGCACACGATGTCTTTGAATGCCTTCATTTATTCTGACTAAAAGTCAAACGAAAGTGTGTACAAATGATAATAATAAACAAATAAAGGAGAAATGTCCTTACTTTTGCACTTCTGGTTTAATGCTGCATTTCATAGTCTTACTTTTACTAATACTTTTATTCTGTGCAATGTATAATCTAATCATATCTAAAACATAGAGCTGTCACAAGCCTAGCATTAAACGATAACTCAATAAGAACTGTGTTCATCAAATGATTGCTTATCATATTACTCGCTATTCACCAAGTTTACATTACATGTTAGACTTTGTCTGTTGAGCAATAGTTATGAAGCATGCATGTGCTATACGAGTAAATAAATGCTAATGTTTAACAAAGCAGAACAAGGACATCTTGTACACAACCGAAATCGAGGGATACAATGTATTTTAGGGAGTTCAGTCGAGAGGGAGAACATGACCTTTAGTTTGGACTTCTTGGATGAAATCACAGATAAAAGCCCCCTATCCCGGAGAACTGAGACATGACCCCTTACCCATACAGAGATACACAAACACACCCGGAACACAGGACACGTCACCCAAAGTCCCACTTGTTGCTCTTACGACCAGCTGTGAACAGAATGTGGCTTGCTATTGTTGCTTGTTAATCGTTTTATTTGGGAGGGACAATGCACAGTAATGAACACTTAAAACGTTCAAATGTATCAAGCGTAACAGTACCAGATTTAGCTTTGAGCTCATTTCCATCCGCAGTCCCTCACATACAACATTTAAGAAAATTACATTTTACAAACACAGCAAACCAAAATACATGACATGCAGAAAGAGCAAGAGCAGCATATACAAGTATTTACCACATGGCAGTACACTATGGCAGCTACGACAGATAAAGTGCAAGAGGAGATGCCCCTGTGTTAAAGTGCATTTAGCAGTGATCGCACGTCTGTTTGTTTCTCAACCATTCTTTGAGTTGACCTTTAAAGCTATTGAGAGTGGGACGATCCCGTATCTCAGTTGGGAGGCTATTCCACAATGAGCTGCCTTTAACGGAGAGGACATTTTGTCCAAAAGTGGGGCCATCTACGGTGGGACTTCACATATGTCCTCTGGTTTCTGACCTAGTGCAGCGTTCCAGTGTGTCTTCTGTGGATGAATTCCCCTAAGGGGGGGGGGGGGGGGGGGGGGGGGGGGGGGCAGTCCATGTAAACATTTATAAAAAAAAGCACACTTTTAAAAGACTTAAAATTGTCAAAGCTCAAGAATTGTGTTTTTTCAAGGATGGTACAGTCGGTGGTAACGTGAAGTTGGTCAAAAGTTAGGCCGTGACCCTCAGAACAACACTGGTCTTGGTGTGGAGGACCATGAGGGAATTTCTTAGGATTAAACTTGGCATGTTCGGCTGCTTTCTCACGTTTATCTTGAAACAATCTGCACATCTGTAAAGAGCTTGTACTCTGTATTACATTATTGTCTTCATGTATACTTTGATGCAGGTATGCAATCGAACTTGTCAAATGGGGTAGAATTGTATTTTCACATTTCCCGTCATTGAAATAAACAGCTGACAGTTTCAGTCCTGTCGAGAAAGCTTTTTTAAATGTTAACAACGCTTTGGATCATATTTTCCGATAAATCCTGAAGCTTAGATGGCAACACTAATACCTTTTCATATCATCTCTCTTTAGTTCCTCTTACTACTGTCCAATGCATATATTAGTATACTTCTGTTTTGCAACTGCTGCCAAACGTAGAACTTCAGCAATGAGAAATACAAACAACCAGTTGTTCTTGTCTGACACGCCTCACAGAATTTAGATTTTCACTGCAGAGAGTCCTGACCTCAGTGTAGGTGGGGGTGATCAGCTGGTTGCCGTAGTGATACAGCTTGAAAACTTCTGTGTAGAAAAGGGAGACTGTATGAATCCTCTGATGGCCAACTCGAACAGAGGACACTGCATGTACTCAAGGGCCCGCGTTCACACCGCAGTACTTTTCCCGCTTTAGTTCCGATATTAGTTCCGAAATGTCGCGTTCTCACCAAAAGAGCCGGGACTAAAATTTGTTTATGAGAACCTTTTTTACCCCCTTTTCCGTCCCTGCTACAGAGCAGGGACTTTCGTGGGAGAAAAAGGTTCCTTTGTCTGATTGGATTCCAAACCACGCCCCGTAAAACTCCAAAAAAGTTTTGTGAAGCCGCCATTTTATTATCCTTGCATTAGCATTATTAGCATTAGCATTAGCCCCAGCACAGAAACACAGAAGAGACTAACTTATGGCAACACAAAAGAAAACATGGGAGCGGTGGAGATGAGGAGGGTGTCGGCGTTCTGCCGATTTACTCGGAAGGCCCCCCCAACTTTCGGGGACTTCCGGCCGGGGACTTCGGGTGGCAGTATACACCGTGAAGTTGTTTGCGGCCTGCCAGTAAACCCAAAGCAGAACAAGTGACGTCAGCGGCTTCATTTGCCCTATCCTTCCCCAGGAACTTAAGTTCCGGTGGTGAACGCGATCTGTACTTAGTTTAGTAAAGAACTAAGTTCTCATGAACCTTTGTGGGAAAAGTTACTGCGCTGTGAATGCGCCTAAGGGTAAGTGTTCGGAGTGGTTTGGCCTCCTGCCATTAGGTTTAAATCTCAAATTGGCGCTAGTTTGCTGATGGAAATTGAGCAGGATGTACCATGACACACAGGGGATCATTCTTTCTGACCAATGGGTGGACTGCAGTGTTTTTATGTCAATTTTGGTATAGGCTCTGCTCGCCCGGATTCTACCCTAGTGGAAACTAGGGATGCATAATATCGGTCCGATATTAGGAATTATGACGTCATCCCGATAAAACCCGATACCAGTATTAATAGCCCCGATAATATACAATATATTTTTTGGGTAAAAAAAAAGAAAAAATACTGCGGTGTGGGTGGGATTGGATGAGGGGCGCTTGTTTTTCACTCGGCTCCTCCCGTTTTGCCAGTACTGTGGTATTAGTGGTTAGGAAGAGGGGAGTTCTTCACAAATCCAGCGCTCCCTAACTCATGTGACGTAAATGGTGTGCGGCCGTGAAACCAGGACAGTAAACAAACATGTCGTCGGTGGTATGGGCGTTGGAGCTATGTGCAACTCAAGGCATATGCTCGAACCGGAGCTGCCTGGACGCTGCAATCATGTTGCGCACTATCCGTGCTGAGTGTGCTGACTTTTCGTACAATGTCCCACTGTCTGGCTGCCTGCATAAAGTCAAGTGCTCGGCGCAGTTGTGGCGAAATGTCGCTCCTCTGTTTTCATTTAAACAGCTCCCTTTATCCGTTAGCGCAGCTAGCTAGCACCAGATGCTAACAACAACAATGCACGTAAGGTCTCTCGCTTGCTCGGGCCACACATACACACACCCTCCCGGTCCTCCAGATAGCCAGTCGGTGCCTGCCGGTGAGCGTGGAAGTGTGGTCTGCCACAAGCGGGCGGCAGGAGCGGGGCTGTCAGCATCAGCTTGTAGATGGTATTTTAAACTCGATGCGCTCTGAAACTACGGGGCGGCCGAGGAAAAAAAATACACATGCGTTAATCGCGTTAAATAATTAGTGGCGTAAAAATAAAAATGTGTTATCGGTCTTGAGAAGCAGGAAGTTATCGGTATCGGTTTCAAAAAACCAATATCGTGCATCCCTAGTGGAAACCCAAGAAAAGAGGGAGCCAAGCGGCAGAGACCCGTACCATGAAGTGGAAACACACTACATTTGAGCCACTTCTAAATGTCAGTATGATGTACTGTGTTGATCTCGTCTAAGCCGTTTCTAACTCATGGCCCTCTTGTGTTTCTCTTTATCAAGCCTGAGCAGACACATTCAAGACATGTGGGAAATGTTAGGTTGGGGTCCATGTAAGTGAAAGGATATGAAAACCCAGTGGCTGTAGGGTTGGGAAACACTGTCACAGCACAATGAGCTCATTTATCATTGCAACTAGAAAGAGTCCAAATGGGTTGTAAGTTTACACCGGTCATTGTTAAAGTTAAAACGCAAACATTTCACCTTTTATGTCAATTTCTTCTAAAAGGAAAAGGAAACCTGGTCAGTGTTCTTTCTAACTTGCACAGGTATATGATACTGAAATATTTGGTCTATAGGAAGCAGGCTTTAAAAACAGAACGCTTTGAGCGGTCCAACGGTCAAGAGGAAAGTGCCAACAGCAGGGGCTCTGTGGTGTCGTGTTAGGAAAGCCATTGACCCTTTCTCCCAGACAGAGCACCTTCAAACACACAGCGCCAAAGTGAACAACAGGAAACGAGCAACAATGAGCTTCCACTCCCCCTCCAAACGGGACGCATGGGCTTCCCTTCAGTACTCTAACACAATGTATTAAAGTAAAAGAAAGTTACACATCTGATCTTTGAGTCTGATAAAATAAGTAATGTTAGGTCTTTTAATCCCGTTATTGAGGCATGAGGCAGTTATAAACGTACCGTTCAAAAATAGGCAGGCACAATAATATGTTATTGTGTTAAAGGGATCGACACTTCCAAAGCTAAGGAAGCCTTTTTGAAGTGGTGGTGGTTTGTGAGTGGCTGGATTGTTTTAGTTACGGTAAGACAGTGGCCTAGTTAACAGGAGAGCAGGGCAACAGAGGCAGAGAGTTTAGTCATAACAGCAGATCCACAGTGCCTTCGGGAAAGCAGCATCCTGTAAATCAGCCAATCTGTTCGTAACCATGTGTTTCCATTATGTCACACAACCTGAACTGACCCAATCAGAACGCAACATCGATTCATTACGCAGTACTTCCTTATAACACACTCAGGGAGGTGAATGTATACACTCAGTGGTGTAAAGTAACTAAGTACATTAACACAAATACTCTACTTAAGCATAATTGTGAGGTACTTCACTGAGTATCTCCATTTCCCTGCAACTTCATACTTTAACACCACTACAATTCAGAGGTAACTAGTGTACTTTTACTACACTACCCTTATTTAATACCTTAAATTACTTTGCAGATATGGATTAATGATATAAACAAAATCAACGCTTTGAATAATACTTTAGTTACTGGACTAAATTCACAAACTACCCAGCAGTAAATAAAATAATAAAAAATAGTTCCACCCTTACAAGCTATGGTAAACATCGTCAATAATTATTTTATAATCAAAACATATAATCTGTATCATTCAGAAATGGGCCAAAATGATGCCAATACTTTTAGTTGAGTAAGATTTTGAATGCAGGAATTATATTTGTATCAGAGTACTTCTACTCTCTGGTACTTCTACTTTTACAAGAGAGTACTTCTCCCACCCCTGCATACACTGCACCCCTCACCTCTGTGTATGACTGGTACCTGATCAGGTGGTCAGTGTCAACGGCTCAAACTAAGGGGCACATAACGTGACCATGTGACTATAACACAGCATGGAGCCACATATTTGTAGTCTACTACAACAGCAATGACGTCACAGTTATTTCTAAGGTACACGTAACGTTGCTATGACCCGAGGATGCTTGTCACTATGGGGACGCCAGAGAAGGACGTCAACCGGTGACTTCTTTTAGCAAAGCTTCTGTAAACAAACAGCCCAGAATTAATTAGATGTCATCAGTGTCTGCTCGGTTTAAGCTCGTAAAACAATCACAGGAACTAAGCAGCTGACAGACCCAGCGGCTTAAATCCTAGCTGTTCAATTCGGCTGTCGGAGGCCAAGCTAAATGCTAACAGGAAACTAGCGGGGGGGGTGAGAGTTTAGGAGGGTTCAAAAGGGGAACAGAGGTTAATGAAGCGTCCAGTGTGACGATACAACTCACCCACTGGACCTTTTAAGTTTGGGACGAGCGTCTTCCATTCACACTTTCTCCAATCTGCTACTCCCACCCACTCGTCTTGCTCGGACGCCATCTTCGCCTACTCTGTTACGCACCACCGCCTCTCTCATCTCTCCTACATACCTGCCTGCGAGAGCCTAGGTCCCGCCCACTCCAAAAATAGAGCCAATAGAAGGCTGCGTCAGTATGCAGTAGCCAATCACGACACTCAAAAATCAACTAGTGCGCGCCCCTTTTACTTTGCAAAGTAAAAGTAATCCATTCATGTGGAGAGCAGATTAGAAACAGATGAAGTATGTATTTATTATGAAGACAATTCAAAGAGTATATCAAGAGTATTTTGTTTATCACAACTTTATTTGTTAAGCACTTCAAGAAATGCAAGAAGCAATACATTGTCACACATCATAAAGCCATTCAATAAATGCAAGAAATATGTTATATTGTTTTAAAATGAACATTAAGAAGCTTATAACAAAACTATCTCAGCACCAGCTCCACTCAGAAGCTATTTTGAAGCTTTTATTCGTATCATAAAATATTTCTCAAAAGAGGGAAGTTGCCTGGTTTTCAAAGTCTGAACACTTTTTGTCCATGTTGAGTGTTATTACTTCCATCTGCAGGGTTTATTATACATACAAAAGGCAGATTCCAGAGACATATACCCTTATTTTCTAGACTCAGTTTTCTTGAACTTCATTGGAATACAATGTTGATAAATGAAGGAGTGGAAGACACATGTGTATTGCTATTAGTAGCACTGTAAATCATTTGTAGAAAATATATATCTTTACAATCATGTTGAACATCTGACTTTCATATTTCTATAATCCTGGCCAACATTGACTGAGTGGTGCCATTGGCGAGACTGTTAAATCAACTGCTTTCCAGTTCACAAAATCTGTTCAATCTCAAATAAACAAGATGCTTAAAAGATATGTTATCAGATGCTAAAACTGTAACTGCAAGCTCTGTACAAAACTCAAATGCGTGCGGTAAAGAATGAAGATGATATTAAGATATCACAGAAGTTGTACGTCAGCACTTAAAACTAGACTCAACACTCTCCCTTCCTGTCTTTATCTTCCAATTTCCTTCAGGGTTTCTTTTCACAGCTGGATCTCCTCCTCCTCCTCTTCCCCCTTTAAGTTGCCCACATCCTGGTACTGGCCATGTGCTGGGGACGTTCAATCTGATCGTTATGTGGACCAGCATTCGTCCAGATTAGGCCCCCTGGCGTATGGGAACACGGATATTAAGTACAAACACGGTGAACATAAATGCAATCACATTATGGCAATTGATTGGGAAAAGAGTACATGTACACTCATGTCTTTGTTGCTGCTTTTCAGCAATGTGACTAGCGCATGTATTTCTCACGAAAGCGACTTAACGGTGATCTGATTCACTTACCTGATATATGTTTTCCTCTTCTCCTCGTAATTTTAATCTCTCCAGTTCATTTAGCCTCTTGACTGTGAGGGGGAAACAGAAGTTGGTAAATGTGTGAAATGGTGCAACGTCCACTGGAGTGAAAACAACTATTAATCCATTTGAGAAACTTTAGGTGTGTAGAACAGTTTTAACAGATTACATTCATTGCCCGGTGTGTTGAACTGTATGACAAAACCATTATTGAGACATCTTGGAAATGTATCCATTGCTTCAACCACCGTCAACGCTGTGAGTCATGGGTAGTTGAGAGATAAGTGTATGGATATATGCAGTCGGCTATATAAAAGTAACCTTCTGACCTATTTTATGTCATGCACAATATCACTTTTCTTTTCTAGACATATTTGACTGAATGAATCTTACTCTAAATGTTATTCTATAATAGGAATTTGTGTTAGAATAACTTTTTATTTGTAACTTTTTTTTAGCAATCTTTGGCACAAGAGTGAGTCCTTTTAAAGTTATCTTATCCTACCTTGGAGAGAAGGGAGATAGAGGGCAAAAGCACACACAGTAGCAGTAAGACTCCCTCGGCTGTCAGGATCTTGTTTTTGGTGCTCTCACTCAGATTGATTGACCTCTCCATCGGCTCTGGATCAACACACAGGGTTCAAAGGTGAAACAAACAAATACTTACATGTCTTTATAGCAAGTGGGAGTGCACATTTGAAAGCAAGAGTGTTTAAAATA